>NW_017219046.1:0-11593 GCF_001704415.2 Capra hircus | reverse complement strand
GCGAGATGAGGTCCATTTCCGCTGAGGCGTCTCGAGGCAATCACACCTAACCTCTGAACTTCCAAAAGGGTCCTTCACACCCTTGCTGCAACTCAAGAAGTTCCCCGACATACCCGTCTCCACTCGAGAGGAAGCACGAGAGTCCCGCCTCATCCAGAGGAGCCCCGTTTCCGCCTCTAGCTCGAGAGGAGGGATCCTTTCCCTGCGTGGTCGGGAAGAAATTCCCGGGTTTCCGTCGCATCTCAAGAGGAGGCGCTCTCCACAGGAAAGGCGAGAGGAACTCCAGGGTCGTGCCACCATTCCCAGAGTCCCCCAGATGTCTCAGTCCATTCCAGGGAAACCTGTTTTCCCTGCACTGCCTCGACTTTCAAGCCGAGGATCGACTCACACCACGGTGGCACGTGGACAGCCCTGTGGGAAAAACTCCTGGCAAGCCTCGAGTGAAAGCCACAGATCCCTTGATCCACGTGAAGGGAAGCGTGACACTGCTGCTACAGCTCGAGAGGAAAGCACGTGCATGCCCCATTCGAGACGAGGACTGACTCCCCCTGGGGAGACTCCAGAAGAACCCCAAATCCATGTCAGCACTGGAGAGGAATCCTCAGGTGCCGGCAGCGACTCCACAAAAGGTCTTAGGCCCGGCATCGACGGGAGAGGAATCCCGAGAGGCCCCGAAAAACTCGCATGGGGACTGGCCTTTCCTGAGACACCAGAGCGGGTCGCTGAGGTCCCCGTCGTAAGTCGAGAGCACCTGCCACAACTCGAGAAAATCCAGGAGGTTCTCCCCTCCAGGCCAGATGAGGCCCGTTTCCGCTGAGGCGTCTCGAGGCTAATCACACCTAACCTCTGGAACTTCCAAAGGGTCCTTCACACCCTTGCTGCAACTCAAGAAGTTCCCCGACATACCCGTCTCCCACTCGAGAGGAATCACGAGAGTCCCGCATTCATCCAGAGGAGCCCCGTTTCCGCCTCCTAGCCTGAGAGGAGGGATCCTTTCCCTGCGTGGTCTGGAAAGAATTCCCGAGTTCCCGTCGCATCTCAAAAGGAGGCGCTCTCCACAGGAAATGCGAGAGGAACTCCTGGGTCGAGCCACATTCCCAGAATCCCCCAGATGTCTCAGTCCATTCCAGGAAACCTGTTTTCCCTGCACTGCGTCGACTTTCAAGCCGAGGATTGACTCACACCACGGTGGCACGTGGGACAGCCCTGTGGATAGCCTCGTGGGAAAGCCTCGTGGGAAAGCCTCGTGGGGAAAGCCTCCTTGAAAAGCCACAGATCCCTTGATCCAGGGCGAATGGAAGCGCGACACTGCTGCTACAGCTCGGGAGGAAAGCGCACGTGCATGCCCCACTCGAGACGAGGACTGACTCCACTGGCGAGACTCCAGAAGTACCCCCAAGATCCATGTCAGCACTGGAGAGGAATCCTCAGGTTCCGGCACCTACTCCACAAAAGATATTAGGCCCAGGCATCGACGGGAGAGGAATCCCGAGAGGCCCGCGAGCTACTCGCATGGGGACTGGGCCTTTCCTGAGGCCACCAGAGCGGGTCCCTGAGGTCCCCGTCGTAAGTCGAGAGCACCTGCCGCAACTCGAGAAAATCCAGGAGGTTCTCCCCTCCAGGCGAGATGAGGCCCATTTCCGCTGAGGCATATCGAGCTAATCACACCTAACCTCTGGAACTTCCAAAGGTCCTTCACACTCTTGCTGCAAACTAAAGACGTTCCCCGACATACCCGTCTCCACTCGAGAGGAAGCACGAGAGTCCCACCCATATCCACAGTTGCCCCAGTTCCGCCTCCTAGCCGGAGAGGAGGGATACTTTCCCTGCGTGCTCGGTAAGAATTCCCGGCGTTTCCGTCGCAACTCAAGAGGATGGGCTCTCCACAGGAAAGGCGAGAGGAATTCCAGGGTCGTGCCACCATTCCCAGAGTCCCCCAGATGTCTGCGTACATTCCAGGGAAACCTGTTTCCCTGCACTGCCTCAACTTTCAAGCCGAGGATCGACACACACCACGGTGCAACGTAGGACAGCCCTGTGGGAAAGGCTCTTGGGCAAGCCCTCGTGGGAAAAGCCTCGAGGGAAAGCCACAGATCCCTTGATCCATGCGAAGGGAAGGCGGAAACTGCTGCTACAGCTCGGGAGGAAGGCGAACGTGCATTCCCCCACTCGAGAGGAGGACTGACTCCACTGGGGAGACTCCAGAAGTACCCCAAGATCCATGTTAGCATTGGAGAGGAATCCTCAGGTTCCGCCACCCAATCCACAAAAGATATTAGGCCCAGGCATCGACGGGAGAGGAATCCCGAGAAGCCCGCGAGCTACTCGCATGGGGACTGGCCTTTCCTGAGGCCACCAGAGCGGGTCCCTGAGGTCCGCGTCGTAAGTCGAGAGCACCTGCCGCAACTCGAGAAAATCCAGGAGGTTCTCCCCTCCAGGCGAGATGAGCCCCATTTCTGCTGAGGCGTCTCGAGGCTAATCACACCTAATCTCTGAACTTCCAAACGGTGCTTCACACCGTGCTGCAACTCAAGAAGTTCCCCGACATACCGTCCGCTCTCGAGAGGAAGCATGAGAGTCCTGCCCACATCCAGAGGAGCCCCGTTTATGCCTACTAGCTCGAGAGGAGGGATCCTTTCCCTGAGTGGTCGGAAAAGAATTCCCGGCGTTCCCGTCGCATCTCAAGAGGAGGCGCTCTCCACAGGAAAGGCGAGAGGAACTCCAGGGTCGTGCCACATCCCAGAGTCACCCAGATGTCTCAGTCCATTCCAGGGAAACCTGTTTTTCCTGCACAGCCTCGAATTTCAAGCCGAGGATTGACTCACACCACGGTGGCACGTGGGACAGCCCTGTGGGAAAGCCTCGGGAAAGCCTCGAGGGAAAACCCACAGACCCCGTGATCCTCGCGAAGGGAAGCGGGAAACTGCTGCTACAGCTCGGGAGGAAAGAGCACGTGCATGCCCCCACTCCATACGAGGACTGACTCCGCTGGGGAGACTCCAGACGTACCCCAAGATCCATGTCAGAACAGGAGAGGAATCCTCCGGTTGGGGCACCAACTCCACTCAAGGTCTTAGGACCTGGCATCGACGGGAGAGAAATCCCGACAGGACGCCGAGCAACTCGCATGGGACTGGCCTTTCCTGAGGCCACCAGAGCGGGTCCCTGAGGTCAGCGTCGTAAGTCGAGGGCACCTGCCGCAACTCGAGAAAATCCAGGGGTTCTCCCCTCCAGGCGAGATGAGGCCCATTTCGGCTGAGGCGGCGTCTCGAGGCTAATCACATTTAACATCTGGAACTTCCAAAGGGTCCTTCACACCCTTGCTGCAACTCAAGAAGTTCCCCGACATACCCGTCTCCACTCGAGAGGAAGCACCAGAGTCCGCCCATATCCAGAGGAACCCGTTTCCGCCTCCTAGCTCGAGAGGAGGGATCCTTTTCCACCGTGGTTGGGAAAATATTCCCGGCATTCCCCGTTGCATCTCAAGAGGAGGCGCTCTCCACAGGAAAGGCGAGAGGAACTCCCAGGGTCGTGCCACCATTCCCAGAGAGGCCGCTGGATGTCTTAGTCCATTAGAGGGAAAACTTTTTTCCCTGCACTGCCTCGACTTTCAAGCCGAGGATCGACTCACACCACGGTGGCACGTGGGACAGCCCTGTGGGAAAGCCTCGTGGGAAAGCCTTGAGGGAAAGACACAGATCCTTGATCCTCGGGAAGGGAAGCACGACACTGCTGCTACAGCTCGGGAGGAAAGCGCACGTGCATGCCCCCACTCGAGACGAGGACTGACTCCACTGGGGAGACTCCAGAAGTACCCCAAGATCCATGTCAGCACTGGAGAGGAAATCCTCTGGTTCCGGCACCGACTCCACACAAGGTCTTAGGCGCCCCGGCATCGACGGAGAGGAATCCCGAGAGGCCCCCGAGCAACTCGCATGCGGACTGGCCTTTCCTGAGGCCACCAGAGCGGGTCCCTGAGGTCCCCCTCGTAAGTCGAGAGCACCTGCCGCAAGTCGAGAAAATCCAGGAGGTTGTCCCCTCCAGGCGAGATGAGGCCCATTTCGCTGAGGCGACTGGAAGCTAATCACCCTAATCTCTGGAACTTCCAAAGGGTCCTTCACAGCCTTGCTGCAACTCAAGAAGTTCCCCGACATACCCGTCTCCACTCAGAGAGGAACCTGAGCGTCCCGCCCGTATCCAGACTGGCCCCGTTTCCGCCTGCTAGCTCGAGAGGAGGGATCCTTTCCCTGTGTGGTCCTGAAAGAATTCCTAGCGTTCCCGTCTCATCTCAAGAGGAGCGCGCTCTCCACAGTAAAGGCGAGAGGAACTCCAGTATCAGGCCCCATTCCCAGAGTCCCCCAGATGTCTCAGTCCATTCCAAGGAAACCTGTTTTCCCTGCACTGCCTCCACTTTCAAGCCGAGGATCGACTCACAACACGTGGCACGTGACCCTGTGGGAAAGGCTCGTGGGAAAGCCTCGGGGAAAGCCTCGAGGGAAGCCACCGATCCCTTGATCCACGCGGAAGCGGAAGCGTGACACTGCTGCTACAGCTCGGGGAGGAAAGCGCACGTACATGCCCCCACTCGAGACGAGGACTGACTCCAATGGGAGACTCCAGAAGTACCCCAAGATCCATGTCAGCACTGAGAGGAATCCTCATGTTCCAGCACTGACTCCACACAAGGTCTTAGTCCCTAGCCTCGACGGGGAGAGGAATCCCGAGAGGCCCCCAGCAACTCGCATGGGGACTGGCCTTTACTGAAGCCACCAGAGAGGTCCCTCAGGTCCCCGTCGTTAGTCGAGAGCACCTGCCACAACTCGAGAGAAAATCCAGGACGTTCTCCCCTTCAGGAGAGAAGAGGCCCATTTCCGCTCAGGCGTCTCGAGGCTAATCACACCGTAACCTCTGGAACTTTGAAAGGTTCCTTCACACCCTTGCTGCATCTCAAGAGGTTCCCCGACATACCCGTCTCCCAGTCCGAGAGGAAGCACGAGTCTCCCACCCACATCCAGAGGAGCCCCATTTCCGCCTCCTACCTCGAGAAGGTGAGATCCTTTCCCTGCGTGTTGGGGAAAGAATTCCCGGCGTCCCCGTCGCATCTCAAGAAGAGGTGCTCTCCACAGGAAACGCAAGATGAACTCCAGGGTCGTGCAACCATTCCCCGATTCCCGCAGATGTCTCACTCCATTCCAGGGAAACCTGTTTTCCCTGCACTGCCTCGACTTTCAAGCTGAGGATCGACTCACACTACGGTGGCACGTGGGACAGCCCTGTGGGAAAGCCTCGTGGGAAAGCCTCGTGGGAAAAGCCTCGAGGGAAAGCCACAGATCCCTTGATCCACGCCAAGGGAAGCGTGACACTGCTGCTACAGCTCGGAGGAAATCGCACGTGCATGCCCCCAATCGAGACGAGGGCTGACTCCCCTGGGGAGACTCCAGAAGTACCCCAAGATCCATGTCAGCACTGGAGAGGAATCCTCAGGTTCCAGCACCCACTCCAAACAAAATGTTAGGCCCCGGCATCGACGGGAGAGGAGACCCGAGAGCCCCCGGAGCAACTCGCATGGGGACTGGCCTTTCCTGAGGCCACCAGAGCGGGTCCCTGAGGTCCCCGTCGTAAGTCGAGAGCACCTGCAGCACTCGAGAAAACCCAGGAGGTTCACCACTCCAGGCGAGATGAGGACCCATTTCCGCTGAGGCGTCTCGAGGCTAAACACATCTAACATCTGGAACTTCCAAAGGGTCCTTCACACCCTTGCTGCAACCCAAGAAGTTCCCCGACATAACCGTCTACACTCGAGAGGAAGCACGAGAGTCCCGCCCACATTCACAGCAGCCCCGGTTTCGGCCCCCATGCTCGAGAGGAGGGATCCTTTCCCTCCGTGGTCGGGAAAGAATTCCCGGCGTTCCCATCGCATCTCAAGCGGAGGCGCTCTCCATAGGATAGGCGAGAGGAACTCCAGGTTCGTGCCACCTTTCCCAAAGTCCCCCAGATGTCTCCGTCCATTCCAGGGAAACCTGTTTTCCCTGCACTGCCTCGACTTTCAAGCCGAGGATCAACTCACACCACGGTGGCACGTGGAACAGCCCTGTGGGAAAGCCTCGTGGGAAAAGCCTAAAGGGAAAGCTTCAAGGGAAAGCCACAGATCCCTTGATCCACGCCACGGGAAGGCGTGACACAGCTGCTACAGGTCGGGAGGAAAGCGCACGTGCATGGCCCCACTCGAGACGAGGACTGACTCCCCTGGGGAGACTCCAGAAGTACCCCCAAGATCCATGTCAGCACTGGAGAGGAACCCTCTGGTTTCGGCACCGACTCCACACAAGGTCTTAGGCCCCCGGCATCGATGGGAGAGGAATCCCGAGAGGCCTCCGAGCAACTCGCATGGGGACTGGCCTTTTCTGAGGCCACCAGAGCGGGTCCCTGAGGTCCCCGTCGTAAGTCGAGAACACCTGCCGCAACTAGGGAAAATCCAGGAGGTTCTACCCTCCAGGCGAGATGAGGCCCATTTCCGCTGAGGCGTCTCGAGGCTAATCACATCTAACATCTGGAACTTCCAAAGGGTCCTTCACACCCTTACTGCAACTCAAGAAGTTCCCCGACATACCCGTCTCCACTCGAGAGGAAACAGGAGAGTACCGCCCAGATCCAGAGGAGCCGCCTTTTCCGCCTCCTATCTCGAGGGAGGGATCCTTTCCCTGTGTGGTCCGGAAAGAATTCCCGGCATTCACCTCGCATCTCAAAAGGAGGCGCTCTCCACAGGAAAGGCGAGAGGAACTCCAGGGTCGTGCCACCATTCCCCGAGTACCCCAGATGTCTCAGTCAATTCCAGGGAAACCTGTTTTCACTGCTCTGCCTCGAATTTCAAGCCGAGGATCGACTCACACCACGGTGACACGTGGGACAGCCCTGTGGGAAAGCCTCGTCGGAAAGTCTCGAGGGAAAGCGTCGAGGGAAAGCCACAGATCCCTTGTTCAACCGGAAGGGAAGCGTGACACGGCTGCTACTGCTCGGGGGGAGAGTGCCTGTGCATGCCCCACTCGATACGAGGACTGACTTCACTGGGGAAGACTCCAGAAGTAACCCAAAGATGCATGTCAGCACTGGAGAAGAATCCTCAGGTTCAGGCGCCGACTCCACACAAGGTCTTAGGCCCCCGGCATCGACGGGAGGGAAATCCTGAGAGGCCCCCGAGCAACTCGCATGGGGAATGGCCTTTCCTCAGGCCAACCAGAGCGGGTCCCTGAGGTCCCCGTCATAAGACAAGAGCACCTGCCCCACCTCGAAAAATTCTGGAGGTTCTCTCCTCCAGGCAAGATGAGGCCCATTTCTGCTGAGGTGTCTCGATGCTAACCACACCTAACCTCTGGAACTTCCAAAGGGTTCTTCACACCCTGGCTGCAATTCAAGAATTTTCCCGAAATACTGTCTCCACTCGAGAGGAAGCACGAGAGTCCCGCCCACATCCACAGGAGCCCCGTTTCCGGTTCCTAGCTCGAGAGGAGGGATCCTTTCCCTGCGTGGGTCGGGAAAGAATTCCCGGAGTTCCCGTCGGCAACTCAAGAGGAGGTGCTCTCCCATAGGATAGGCGAGAGGAACTCAAGGGTCGTGCCACCATTCTCAGAGTCCCCCAGATGTCTCAGTCCATTCCAGGAAAACCTGTTTTCCCTGCACTGCCTCGACGTTCAAGCCGAGGATCGAGTCACACCACGGTGGCATGTGGAACATCCCTGTGGGAAAGCCTCGTGGGAAAGCCTCGTGGGAAATCCTCGAGGGAAAGCCCCTGATCCCTTGATCCACGCGAAGGGAAGCGTGACACTGCTGCTACAGCTCGGGAGGAAAGCGCACGTGCATGCCGCCACTCGAGAAAAGGACTGACTCCGCTGGGAGACTCCAGAAGTACCGCCAAGATCCATGTCAGCACTGGAGAAGAATCCTCAGGTCTGCCGCACCGACTCCACACAAGGTCTTAGGCCCGGCATTGACGGGAGAGGAATCCCGAGAGGCCCCCGAGCAACTCGCATGGGGACTGGCCTTTCCTGAGGCCAAGCAGAGTGCGGTCCCTGAGGTCCCCGTCGTAATCGAGAGCACACCTGCCGCAAGTCGAGAAAATCCAGGAGGATTCCCCCTCCAGGCGATGATGAGGCCCATTTCGGCTGAGGCGTATCGAGCTAATCACAGCTAACCTCTGGAACTTCCAAAGGGTCCTTCACACCCTTGCTGCAACTCATGAAGTTCCCCGACATACCCGTCTCCACTCGAGAAGAAGCACGACGAGAGTACCCGCCCACATCCAAGAGGAGCCCCGTTTCCGCCCTCCTAGCTCGAGAGGAAGGATCCTTTCCCTGCGTGGTCGGAAAGAATTCCCGGCGTTCCCGTCGCCATCTCAAGAGAAGGCCGCTCTCCACAGGAAAGGCGAGAGGAACTGCCAGGGTCGTGCCACCATTCCCTGAGTCCACCAGATGTCTCAGTCCATTCCAGGGAAACCTGTTTCCCTGAACTGCCTCGACTTTCAAGCCGAGGATCGACTCACACACGGGTGCTACGTGGGACAGCCCTGTGGAAGTGTGGAAAGCCTCATGGGAAAGCCTCGAGGGAAAGCCACAGATCCCTTGATCCACACGGAAGGGAAGCGTGACACTGCTGCTACAGCTCGGGAGGAAAGCGACACGTGCATGCCCCCACTCGAGACGAGGACTGACTCCCCTGGGGAGACTCCAGAAGTACCCCCAAAATCCATGTCCAGCACTGGAGAGGAATCCTCAGGTTCCGGCACCGACTCCACACAAGGTCTTAGGCCCCGGCATCGACGGGAGAGGAATCCCGATAGGCCGCCGAGCAACTCACCATGGGACGCTTTCCTAAGGCCACCAGAGCGGATCCCTGAGGTCCCCGTCGTAAGTTGAGAGCCCTGCCGCAACTCGAGAAAATCCAGGAGGTTGCTCCCCTCCAGGCGAGATGAGGCCCATTTGCGCTGAGGTGTCTCGAGGCAAATCACACCTAACCTCTGGAAATTCCAAAGGGTCCTTCACACCCTTGCTGCAACTCTAGAAGATCCCCAACATACCCGTCTCCACTCAAGAGGAAGCACGAGAGTCCCGCCCACATCCAGAGGAGCCCCATTTCCACCTCATAGCTCCGAGAGGAGGGATCCATTCCCTGCGTGGTCGGAAAAGATTCCCGGCGTTCCCGTCGCATCTCAAGAGGAGGCGCTCTCCACAGGAAAGGCGAGAGGAACTTCAGGGCCGTGCCACCATTCCCAGAGTCCCCCAGATGTCTCAGTCCATTCCAGGGAAACCTGTTTTCCCTGCACTGCCTCGACTTTTCAAGCCGAGGATCGACTCACACCACGGTGGCACGTGGGACAGCCCTGTGGGAAAGCCACGTGGGAAAGCCTCATGGGAAAGCCTCGAGGGAAAGCCCCTGATCCCTTGATCCACGCGAAGGGAAGCGTTGACACTGCTGCTACAGCTCGGGAGGAAAGGGCACGTGCATGCCCCCACTCCGAGACTGAGGACTGACTCCCCTGGGGAGACTCACATTCAGAGGAACCCCGTTTCGCCTGGCAGCTCGAGATGAAGGATCCTATCCTGCTTAGTCAGGAAAGTTTTTTCGGCGTTCCCTTGGCATCTCAAGAGCAAGGGCTCTCAATAGGAAAGGCGAGAGGTACTCCAGGGTCGTGCCACCATTCGAAGAGTCCCCCATATGTCTCAGTCCATTTCAGAGGAACCTGTTTTCCCTGCACTGCCTCGACTTTCAAGCCGAGGATCCACTCACACCATGGTGGCACGTTGGGACAGCCCTGTGGGAAAGCCCTCGTGGGAAAGCCTCGAGGGAAAGCCAAAGATCCCTTGATCCCCACCGACGGGAAGCGTGACACTTCTGCTACACTGTCCCTGAGGTCACGGTCTTATGTCGAGAGCACCTGCCGCAACTCGAGAAAATCCAAGAGGTTCTCTGCTCCAGTCTAGATGAGGCCCATTTTCTCTGCGGCGTCTCGAGAGTAATCACACCTAAACTCTGGAACTTCCAAAGGGTCCTTCACACCCTTGCTGCAACTCAAGAAGTTCCCCGACATACCCGTCTCCACTCGAGAGGAAGCACGAAAGTCCCGCCACATCCAGAGGAGACCCGTTTCCGCCTCCTAGCTCTTGAGGAGGGATCCTTTCACTGCGTGTTCGGGAAAGAATTCCCGGCGTTTCCGTCGCATCTAAAGAGGAGGCGCTCTCGCACAGGAAAAGGCGAGAGGAACTCCAGTGTCCGTGCCACCATTCCCAGAGTCCCCCAGATGTCTCAGTCCATTTCCAGGGAAACCTGTTTTCCCTGCAAACTGCATCGACTTTCAAGCCGAGGATAGACTCACAGGCACGGTGGCACGTGGGACAGCCCTGTGGGAAAGCCTCGTGGGAAAGCCTCGAGGGAAACCCACAGACCCCGTGATCCTCGCGAAGGGAAGCGGGAAATTGCTGCTACAGCTCGGGAGGAAAGAGCACGTGCATGCCCCCACTCCATACGAGGACTGACTCCGGGGGAGACTCCAGACGTACCCAAGATCCATGTCAGAACAGGAGAGGAATCCTCCGGTTGGGCACCAACTCCACTCAAGGTCTTAGGACCTGGCATCGACGGGAGAGAAATCCCGACAGGACCCCGAGCAACTCGCATGGGGACTGGCCTTTCCTGAGGCCACCAGAGCGGTCCCGGAGGTCCCCTTCGTAACTCGAGAGCACCTGCCGCAACTCGAGAAAAATCCAGGAGGTTCACCCCTCCAGGCGAGATGACGCCGTTTCCCCTGAGCGTCTCGAAGCTAATCACACCTAACTTCTGGAACTTCCAAACGGTCCTTCACACCCTTGTTGCAACTCAAGAAGTTACCCGACATACCCGTCTCCACTCGAGAATAAGCACGAGAGTCCCGCCCACCTCCAGAGGAGCCCCGTTTCCGCCTCATAGCTCGAGAGGAGGGATCCTTTCCCTGCGTGTCAGTCAAGAATTCCCGGGGTTCCCGTCGCTTCTGAAGAGGAGGCGCTCTCCACAGAGAGGCGAGAGGAACTCCAGTGTCATGCCACCGTTAATACAGTCCCCCAGAAATCTCAGTCCATTCCAGGGAAACCTGTTTTCCCTGTCCTACCTCAACTTTCAAGCCGAGGATCGACTCACTAAACGGTGCCACGTGGAACAGCCCTGTGGGAAAGCCTCGTTGGAAAGCCTGGTGGAAAGCCTCGAGGGAAAGCCACAGATCCCTTGATCCTCGAGAAGGGAAGCGTGACACTGCTGCTACAGCTTGGGAGGAAAGCGCAGGTGCATGCCCCCAAAGAGACGAGGACTGACTTCCCTGGGAGACCCCAGAAGTACCCCAAGGTCCATTCAGCACTGGAGAGGAATCCTCAGGTTTCCGACACCGACTCCACACCAAGTTCTTAGGCCCCGGCATCGAAGGAGAGGAATTCCGAGAGGCCCCCGTGCAACTCGCATGGGACTGGCCTTTCCTGAGGCCACCAGAGCGGTCGCCTGAGGTCCCGTCTTAAGTCGAGAGAACTGCCGCAACTCGAGAAAATCAGAGGGTTCTCCCTCCAGGCGAGATGAGGCC
>NW_017219045.1:0-11596 GCF_001704415.2 Capra hircus | reverse complement strand
ACCTGCCGCAACTAGAAACAATCCAGGAGGTTGTCCACCTCCAGGCCGAGATGGGAGGCCCATTTCCGCTGAGGCGTCTCGAGGCTAATCACACCTAACCTCTGGAACTTCCAAAGGGTCCTTCACACCCTTGCTGCAACTCAAGAAGTTCCCCGACATTCCCGTCTCTACTCCAGAGTAAGCACGAGAGCCCGCCCACATCCAGAGGAGCCCCGTTTCCGCCTCCTAGCTCGAGAGGAGGGATCCTTTCCCTGCGTGGTCGGGAAAGAATTCCCGGCATTCCCGTCGCATCTCAAGAGGAGGCGCTCTCCACTGGAAGGCGAGAGGAACTCCGGGTCTTGCCACCATTCCCAGAGTCCGCAGATGTCTAAGTCCATTCCAGGGAAATCTGTTTTCCCTCGATTGCCGCGACTTTCAAGCCGAGGATCGACTCACACCACGGTGGCACGTGGGACAGCCTGTGAGAAAGCCTTCTGGGAAAGCCTCGTGGGAGAGCCTCAAGGGAAAGGCACAGATCCCTTGATCCAGGCGAAGGGAAGCGTGACACTGCTGCTACAGCTCGGGAGGAAAGCGCACGTGCATGCCCCCCTCGAGACGAGGACTGACTCCCCTGGGGAGACTCCAGAAATACCCCAAGATCCATGTCAGCACTGGAGAGGAATCCTCAGGTTCCGGCACCGTCTCCACACAAGGTTTAGGGCCCGGCATCGACGGGAGAAGAATCCCGAGAGGCCCCGAGCAACTCGCTTGGGGACTGGCCTTTCCTGAGGCCACCAGAGCGGGTCCCTGAGGTCCCCGTCGTAAGTCGAGAGCACCTGCCGCAACTTGAGAACATCCAGGAGGTTCTCCCCTCCAGGCGAGATGAGGCCCATTTCCGCTGAGGCGTCTCGAGGCTAATCACACCTAACCTTTGGAACTTCCAAAGGACCCTTCACACCCTTGCTGCAACTCAAGAAGTTCCCCGACATACCCGTCTCCACTCGAGAGGAAGCACGCAGAGACCCGCCCACATCCAGAGGAGCCCCGTTTCCGCCTCCTAGCTCGAGAGGAGGGATCCTTTCCCTGCGTGGTCGGGAAAGAATTCCGGGCGTTCCTGTCGCATCTCAAGAGGAGGTGCTCTCCACAGGAAAGGCGAGAGGAACTCCAGGGTCGTGCCACCATTCCAGAGTCCCCCAGATGTCTTAGTCCATTTCAGGGAAACCTGATTTTCCCTGCACTGCCTCGATTTCTAGCCGAGGATCGACTCACACCACGATGGCACGTGGGACAGCACTGTGGGAAAGCCTCGTGGGAAAGCCTCGAGGGAAAGCCACAGATCCCTTGATCCACGCGAAGGGAAGCGTTGCACTGCTGCTACAGCTCGGGAGGAAAGCGCACGTTCATGCCCCCACACAAGACGACGACTAACTCCCCTGGGGAGACTTCAGAAGTACCCCAAGATCCATGTCAGCACTGGAGAGGAAACCTCAGGTTCCGGCACCGACTCCACACAGGGTCTTAGGCCCCCGGCATCGACGGGAGAGGAATCCCGAGAGGCCCCAGAGCAACTCGCATGGGGACTGGCCTTTCCTGAGGCCACCAGAGCGGTTCCCTGAGGTCCCCGTAGTAAGTCAAGAGCACCTGCCGCAACTCGAGAAAATCCAGGAGGTTCTCCCCTCCAGGCGAGATGAGGCCCTTTTCCTCTGAGGCGTCTCGAGGCTAACCATACCTAACATCTGGAACTTCCAAAGGGTCCTTCACACCCTTGCTGCAACTCAAGAAGTTCCCCGACATACCTGACTCCACTCGAGAGGAAGCACGAGAATCCCGCCCACATCCAGAGGAGCCCCGTTTCCGCCTCATACCTCGAGGTCAGGTATCCTTTCCCTGCATGTTCGGGAAAGAATTCCCGGTGTTCCCGTCGCATCTCATGAGGAGGCGCTCTCCACAGGAAAGGCGGAGGAACTCCAGGGTCATGCCACCATTCCAAGAGTCCCCCAGATATCTCAGTCTGCCGGGGTCCAGCCCCGCTGGATCCAGGGAATTCGACGGATGGACGGCGTTTGTCGTGGAAAGTCTTTTTTATTTATTAATGTAAGATTAGATTAAGAAATTATAGTGTAGTAAGAAGATTAACTGGAGGAAAAGGCTGAATATCTTGGTTACGTGGAAGGCCAATAAAATTCCAGACAAAGAATTTTCACCATCTACGTTGGGCCACCAGCCCCTGCTTGAATATCTAAGGGTGCCTCCACCTTAAGCTCCCTTTCGTGCAGGTCTTAACAGCCAGGCAAGTAAGTAGACCTGGCGAGCCTCCCGCGCCCCTGGTGGAGATTCAGCCTGAAGTTAAAGTAAAAAGCAGAGAGAAGGAAAGGGAGAGAAGAAGAAAGAGAGAAAAAGACACGGGGGGAGCCTGAGTCTCAAGAAACCAGGCCGAGAGACTAGTTCGAGAAACTGGTCCGAGAAACTGGCCCCATCCTTTATTGTTCATAAAGCCTTTTATACTTTTGATAAAACATGGAGTTCAATGGGTAACACAAAATTATGTAGCGTTTGCACCCCAGACTCTTTCTGTACATCATTTTGTATACAAAAGGTCTCTGGTGATTTACATTATCTTCTGGCCAAGAGGCTTGTTAAACACTTTTTGGCTCTCTTCCTTAATGAATGTTAATTTTGTTTCCTCTGAAGTGTTTTTCTTTAATCTGCATTTCCTTAAAGCATTAAAGTTACATCTCTATAAAACAAAGGTGCAGTGGGTTATAACAAAAGAAGGTACTTAACTCAAAGATCTAATGTTCCTAATACCAGGTCTACTACTTGTTTTTTTAATATACCAACTCTATCTAAAAATAAAGGATATGAAAATTTAGCAGCAAGCATTGACCCAAAAAATGAAACTTTTAATCAGTCCTATTATAAAGATTTTGACTCCTCGGATGCCCCTACATTCCTAGGATGCTTTAAGCTTCCTGTGCCTCCTGGGGAAAGGAGGCCTCAAACAATCACATGCCCAGCTGTACGAGTCCTGCAGGCAGGCTAGAAAGCATTCAGAGGGGTTTTTGGATTGAAACACTCTTTCAAATGCTGAAGACTAAAGCCCTGAATTGACTTTTTCCAGAAAATGTCAGAAGAGTGGAAAAGCAGAGCAAAAAAGCCGGCAGATTTTTGTTGGGGTATGTGCGTAGGAACTTCCAGAGGGGTCCCTGAAGTCTGAACACACCATGCCTATGTCAGCTTTCTTCCTCATGACGTTATCACGGACGGGAGTCCTCATACTGGCTCCCAGCATCAGTCCAATCCAGAGGAACCTGTTTTTCCTGCACTGCCTCGACTTTCACGCTGAGGATCAACTCACACCACGGTGGCACGAGGGAAAGCCCTGTGAGAAAGCCTCGTGGGAAAGCCTCCAGGGAAAGCCACAGATCCCTTGATCCACACGACGGGAAGCGTGACCCTGCTGCTACAGCTCGGGAGGAAAGCACACGTGCGTGCCCTCACTTGAGAGGAGGATTGACTCTCCAGGGGAGACTCCAGAAGAACCCCAATATCCATGTCAGCACTGCAGAGGAAACCTCAGGTTCCGGCCCCGAACCACACAAGTTGTTCGGCCCGGGCATCAACAGGAGAGTTATCAAGAGAAGCCCCCCAGCATCTGGCATGGGGACTGGCCTTAGATGAAGCCACCAGAGCGGGTCCCTGACGTCCCCGTCGTAAGTCGGGAGCACCTGCCGCAACTCGAGAAAATCCAGGAGGTTCTCCCCTCCAGGCGAGATGAGGCCCATTTCCAATGAGGTGTCTCGAGGCTAATTACATCTAATCTCTGGAACTTCCAAAGGGTCCTTCACACCCTTGCTGCAACTCAAGAAGTTCCCCGACATTCCCATCTCCACTCGAGAGGAAACACGAGGGTCCTGCCCACATCCAGAGTAGCCCCGTTTCATCCTCCTAGCTAGAGATGAGGGATCCTTTCCCTGCTTGGTCGGGAAAGAACTTCCGGCATTCCCGTCGCATCTCAGGTGGAGGCGCTCTCCACAGGAAGGGAGAGAGGAACTCCATGGTCGTGCCACCATTTCAAGCGTCCCCAGATGTCTCAGTCCATTCCAGAGGATCTTGTTTTTACAGAGTGCCTAAACTTTCATGCCGAGGATCGCCTCACACCACGGTGGCACGGGGGACAGCCCTGTGGGAAAGCCTCGTGGGAAAGCCTCTAGGAAAAGCCTAGAGGAAAAGCCACAGATCCATTGATCCACGCGACGGGAAGCATGACACTGCTGCTACAGCTCGGGAGGAAGGGGCATGCGCATGCCCCCACTCGAGACGAGGACTGATTCCCCTTGGGAGACTTCAGAAGTATCCCAAAAACATGTCAGCACTGGAGAGGAATACTCAGGTTCTGGCCCCCACTCCACACAAGGTCTTGGGCCCCGGCATCTACCGGTGAGGAATCCCGAGACGCCCTCTAGCAACTCACATGGGAACTGGTCTTTCCTAAGGCCAACAGAACGGGTCCCTGAGGTCCCCGTCGTAAGTCGAGAGCACCTGCCACAACTCGAGAAAATGAAGGAGATTCTCCCCTTCAGGCGAGATGAAGCCCATTTCCACTGAGACGTCTCGAGGCTAATCACACCTAACCTCTGGAACTTCCAAAGGGTCCTTCACACCATAGCTGCAACTCAAGAAGTTCCACGAGAGACCCGTCGCCACTCCATAGGAATCACCAGGGTACCACCCACATCCAGAGGAGCCCCAATTCCCCCTCCTAGCTCAATGTGAGGGATCCTTTCCCTGATTGGCCGGGAAAGAATTCCTGTCGTACCTGTCGCATCTCAAGAGGAGGCACGCTCCACAAGAAAGGTGAGAGGAACTCCAGGGTCGTTCCACCATTCCAAGAGTCCCCCAGATGTCTCAGTCCTTTCCAGAGGAACTTGTTTACCCTGCACTGCCTCGACGTTCACGGGGAGGACCGACACACACGATGGTGGCACGTGGGACAGCCCTGTGGGAAAGCCTCGTGGGAAAGCCTCGAGGGAAAAACAAGAAACCCCTTGATCAACCCAACGGGAAAATTGACTCTGCTCCTAATGCTCGGGAGAAAAGCGCACGTGCATGCCCCCATTGGAGACGAAGATGACTCCCCTGTGGAGACTCCAGTAGTACCCCAAGATCCATGTTAGCACTGGAGAGGAAACCTCAGGTTCGGGCACCGACTCCAAACAAGGTCTTAGGCCCCGTCATCGACCGGAGAGGAATCCCGAGAGGCCCCTTAGCAACTCGCAAGTAGACTGGCATTTCCTGAGTGGACCAGAGTGGGTTACATAAGTCCCGGTCGTAACTGGAGAGCACCTGCTGAAACTCGAGAAAATCCAGGAGGTTCTCCCATGCAGGCGAGATGAGGCCCATTTCCGCTGAGGCGTCTCGAGTCTAATCACACCTAACCTCTGAAACTTCCAAAGGGTCCATCACACCCTTGCTGCAACTCAAGAAGTTCCCCGACATACCCGTCTCCACACGAGAGGAAGCACCAGAGACCCCGCCCACATCCAGAGGAGCCCCGTTTCCGCCTCCTAGCTCGAGAGGAGGGATCCTTTCCCTGCGTAGACAGGAAAGAATTCCTGGCGTTCCTGGCGCATCTCAAGAGGAGGCGCTCTCCACAGGAAAGGCGAGAGGAACTCCAGGGTCGTGCCACCATTCCCAGAGTCCCCCAGATGTCTCAGTCCATTTCAGGGAAACCTGATTTCCCTGCACTGCCCCGAATTTCTAGCCGAAGATCGACTCACACCACGATGGCACATGAAACAGCCCTGTGGGAAAGCCTCGTGGGAAAAGCCACAGATCCCTTGATCCATGCAAAGGGAAGCGTGACACTGCTGCTACAGCTCGGGAGGAAAGCGCACGTTCATGCCCCCACTCAAGACGATGACTAACTCCCTTGGGGAGACTCCAGAAGTACCCCAAGATCCATGTCCACACTGGAGAGGAATCCTCCGGTTCCGGCACCGACTCCACACAAGGTCTTAGGCCCCGGCATCAAAGGGAGAGGAATCCTGAGAGGCCCCGAGGAACTCGCATGGCTCCTGGCCCTTCCTGAGGCCACTAGAGCGGGTCCCTGAGGTCCCCGTCGTAAGTCGAGAGCACCTGCCCGCAACTAGAGAAAATCCAGGAGGTTCTCCCCTCCAGGCGAGATGAGGCCCATTTCCGCTGAGGCGTCTCTGACGCTAATCACACCTAACCTCTGGAACTTCCAAAGGGTCCTTCACACCCTAGCTGCAACTCAAGAGGTTCCAGGAGAGACCCGTCGCCACTCCATAGGAATCACCAGGGTACCACCCACATCCAGAGGAGCCCCAATTCCCCCTCCTGGCTCAAGATGAGGGATCCTTTCCCTGATTGGCCGGGAAAAATTCCTGTCGTACCTGTCGCATCTCAAGAGGAGGCACGCTCCACAAGAAAGGTGAGAGGAACTCCAGGGTCGTTCCACCATTCCAAGAGTCCCCCAGATGTCTCAGTCCTTTCCAGAGGAACTTGTTTACCCTTCACTGCCTCGACGTTCACGGGGAGGACTGACTCACACGATGGTGGCACGTGGGACAGCCCTGTGGGAAAGCCTCGTGGGAAAGCCTCGTGGGAAAGCCTCGAGGGAAAACAAGAAACCCCTTGATCAACCCAACGGGAAAATTGACTGTGCTCCTAATGCTCGGGAGAAAAGCGCACGTGCATGCCCCCATTGGAGATGAAGATGACTACCCTGTGGAGACTCCAGTAGTACCCCAAGATCCATGTCAGCACTGGAGAGGAAACCTCAGGTTCGGGCACCGATTCCAAACAAGGTCTTAGGCCCCGTCATCGACCGGAGAGGAATCCCGAGAGGCCCCTTAGCAACTCCAAGTCGACTGGCATTACCTGAGCGGACCAGAGGCGGGTTACATAAGTCCCCGGTCGTAACTGGAGAGCACCTGCTGAAACTCGAGAAAACCCAGGAGGTTCTCCCCTGCAGTCGAGATGAGGCCCATTTCCGCTGAGGCGTCTCGAGTCTAATCACACCTAACCTCTGGAACTTCCAAAGGGTCCTTCACACCTTTGCTGCAACTCAAGAAGATCCCCGACATACCCCTCTCCACTCGAGAGGAAGAACAAGAGTCCCGACCACATCCAGAGGAGCCCCGTTTCAGCCTCGTACCTCGCGGTCAGGTATCCTTTCCCTGTATGTTCCGGAAAGAATTCCGGTGTTCCCGTCGCATCTCATGAGGAGGCGCTCTCCACAGGAAAGGCGAGAGAAACTCCAGTGTCGTGCCATCATTCCAAGAGTCCCCCAGATATCTCAGTGTGCCGGTGTCCAGCCACGCTGCAATCCAGGGAATTCGACGGATGGACGGCGTTGACGTGGAAAGTCTTGTGTATTTATTAATGTAAGATTAGATTAAGAAATTATAGGGTAGTAAGAAGATTAACTGGAGGAAAAAGGCTGAATAGCTAGGTTTACGCGGAAGGCCAATAAAATTCCCGACAAGGAATTTTCTGGCGGACTCTGGGAATGGTGGCACGACCCTCGAGTTCCTCTGTGACTTTCACACTAGGCTTTCCCACAGGGCTTTCCCACGAGTCTTATCCACAGGGGCTGTCCCACGTGCCACCGTGGTGTGAGTCGATCCTTCGGCTTGAAAGTCGAGGCAGGGCAGGGAAAACAGGTTTCCCTGGAATGGACTGAGACATCTGGGGGACTCTGGGAATGGTGGCACGACCCTGGAGTTCCTCTCGCCTTTCCTGTGGAGAGCACCTCCTCTTGAGTTGGCGACGGGAACACGGGGAATTCTTTCCCCACCACGCAGGGAAAGAATCCCTCCTCTCGAGCTAGGAGGCGGAAACGGGGCTCCTCTGGATGTGGGCGGGACTCTCGTGCTTCCTCTCGAGTGGAGACGGGTATGTCGGGGAACTTCTTGAGTTGGCAGCAAGGGTGTGAAGGACGCTTTGGAAGTTCCAGATGTCAGATGTGATTAGCCTCGAGACGCCTCGGCGGAAAATGGGCCTCATCTCTCCTGGAGGGGAGAACCTCCTGGATTTTCTCGAGTTGCAGCAGGTGCTCTCGACTTACGACGAGGACCTCAGTGACCCGCCCTGGTGGCCTCAGGAAAGCCAGTCCCCATGCGAGTTGCTCGGGGGCCTCTCGGGATTCCTCTCCCGTCGATGCCGGGGCCTAAGACCTTGTGTGGAGTCGCCGGAACCTGAGGATTCCTCTCCAGTGCTGACATGGATCTTGGGGTACTTCTGGAGTCTCCCCAGGGAGTCAGTCCTCGTCTCGAGTGGGGGCATGCACGTTGCTTTCCTCCCGAGCTGTAGCAGCAGTGACGCTTCCTTCGCGTGGATCAAGGGATCTGTGGCTTTCCCTCCTTTCCCACGAGGTTTCTCTCACGAGGCTTTCCCACTGGGCTGTCCCACGTGCCACCGTGGTGTGAGTCGATCCTCGGCTTGAAAGTCGGACGCAGTGCAGGGAAAACAGGTTTCCCTGGAATGGACTGAGACATCTGGGGGACGCTGGGAATGGTGGCACGACCCTGGAGTTCCTCTCGCTCTCTGTGGAGAGCAACTGCTCTTGAGTTGCGAAGGGAATGCCCGGGAATTCTTTCCCGAACACGCAGAGAAAGGATCCCCTCGTCTCAAGCTATGAGCGGAAACGGGGCTCCTCTGGATGTGGGCGGGACTCTCGTGCTTCCTCTCGTTTGGAGACGGGTAAGTCGGGTACTTCTTGAGTTGCAGCAAGGGTGTGAAGGACCCTTTGGAAGTTCCAGAAGTTAGGTGTGATTAGCCTCGAGACGCCTCAGCGGAAATGGCCTCACCTCGCCTGGAGTGGAGAACCTCCTGGATTTTCTCGAGTTGCGGCAGGTGCTCTCGACTTAGGACAGGGTCCTCAGGGACCCGCTCTGGAGGCCCTCAGGAAAGGCCAGTCCCCACGCGAGTTGCTCGGAGGCCTCTCGGGATTCCTCTCCCGTCGATGCCGGGCCTATGACCTTGTGTGGAGTGGGTGCCAGAACCTGAGGATTCCTCTCCAGTGCTGACATGGATCTTGGGGTACCTCTGCCAGTCTCCACAGGGGGAGTCAGTCCTCGTCTCGAGTGGGGCATGCACGTGCGATTTCCTCCCAAGCTGTAGCAGCAGTGTCACGCTTTCCTTCGCGTGGATCAAGGGATCTGTGACCTTTCCGTCGAGGCTTTCCCACGAGGCTTTACCTCAGGGCTGTACTGCAGGGCTGTCCTACGTGCCACCGTGGTGTGTGTCGATCCTCAGCTTGAAAGTCGAGGCAGTGCAGGGAAAACAGGTTTCCCTGGAATGGACTGAGACATCTGGGGGACTCTTGGGAATGGTGGCATGACCTGAAGTTCCTCTCGCCTTTCCTTTGGAGAGCGCCTCCTCTTGAGATGCGACGGCAACGCGGGGAATTCTTTCCCCACGACGCAGGGAAAGGATCCCTCCTCTCGAGCTAGGAGGCGGAAACGGGGCTCCTCTGGATGTGGGCGGGACTCACGCGCTTCCTATTGAGTGGAGACGGGTATATCGCGGAAACTTCTTTGAGTTGCAGCAATTGTGTGAAGGACCCTTTGGAAGTTTCCAGAGGTTAGGTGTGATTAGCCTCCAGAGGCCTCAGCGCAAATGAGCCTCATCTCGCCTGGAGGGGAGAACCTCCTGGATTTTCTCGAGTTCCGGCAGGTGCTCTCGACTTACGACGGGGACCTCAGGGACCCGCTCTGGTGGCCTCAGGAAAGCCAGTCCCCATGCGAGTTGCTCGGGGGCCTCTCGGATTCCTGTCCCGTCGATGCCGGGGCCTAAGACGATGTGTGGAGTCGGTGCCGGAACCTGAGGATTCCTCTCCAGTGCTGACATGGATCTTGGGGTACTTCGGGAGTCTCCCCAGGGGAGTCAGTCCTCATTCGAGTGGGGGCATTGAAGAGCGCTTTCCTTCCGAGCTGTAGCAGCAGTGTCATTCTTCCCTTCGCGTGGATCAAGGGATCAGTGGCTTTCCCTCGAGGCTTTCCCATGAGGCTTTCTCACGAGGCTTTCCCACAGGGCTGTCCACGTGCCACCGTGCTGTGAGTCGATCCTCGGCTTGAAAGTCGAGGCAGTGCAGGGAAACAGGTTTCCCTGGAATGGACTGAGATATCTGGGGTACTCTGGGAATGGTGGCACGACCCTGGAGTTCCTCTCACCTTTCCTGTTGAGAGCGCCTCCTCTTGAGTTGTGACGGGAAGACCGGGAATTCTTTCCCGACCACGCAGGAAAGGATACCTCCTCTCTAGCTGTGAGGCGGAAACGGGGTTCCTCTGGATGTGGGCGGGACTCTCGTGCTTCCTCTCGAGTGGAGACAGGTATGTCGGGGAACTTCTTGAGTTGCAGCAAGGGTGTGAAGAACCCTTTGGAAGTTCCAGAGGTTTAGGTGTGATTAGCCTCGAGACGCCTCAGCGGAAATGGGCCTCATCTCGCCTGGAGGGGAGAACCTCCTGGATTTTTTCGAGTTGGGACAGGTGATATCGACTTAAGACGGGGACCTGAGGGACCCGCTCTGGTGGCCTCAAGAAAGGCCATTCCCCATGCGAGTTGCTCGGGGGCCTCTCGGGATTCCTCTCCCGTCGATGCCGGGCCTAAGACCTTGTGTGGATTCGGTGCCGGAACCTGAGGATTCCTCTCCAGTGCTGACATGGATCTTGGCATCCTTAAAGGCGAGATGAGCCCCATTTCCGCTGAGGCGTCTCGAGGCTAATCACACCTAACCTCTGGAACTTCCAAAGGGTCCTTCACACCCTTGCTGCAACTCAAGGAGTTCTCTGACATACCCGTCTCCACTCGAGAGTATCAAGATCTTCCCGCCCACTTTCAGAGGAGCACTGTTTCCACCTCATAGCTCGAGAGGAGGGATCCTTTCCCTGCGTGGTCTGGAAAGCATTCCCGGCGTTCCAGTCGCATCTCAAGAGGAGGCCCTCTCCACAGGAAAGGCTAGAGAAACTCCAGGGTCGTTCCACCATTCCCAGAGTCCCCCAGATGTCTCTGTCAATTCCAGGGAAACCTGTTTTCCCTGCACTGCCTCGACTTTGAAGCCGAGATCGACTCACACCACGGTGGCACGTGGACAGCCCTGAGGAAAATCCTCGTGGGAAAGCCTCATTGGAAAGCCTCCAGGGAAAGCTGCAGATCCCTTGATACATGCTAAGGGAAGTGTGACACTGCTTCCACACATCGGGAGGAAATTGAACGTGCATGCCCCCACTCGAGACTAGGACTGACTAACCTGGGGAGACTCCAGAAGAACCCCAAGATCCATGTCCGCACTGGAGAGGAATCCTCACGTTCCAGCACCGACTCCACACAAGGTCTTAGGCCCCGGAATCGACGGGAGAGGAAACCCAAGAGGCCCCGAGCAACTCGCAAGGGGACTGGCCTTTCCTGAGTCCACCAGATCTGGTCCCTGAAGTCCCCGACGTAAGTCGACAGCACCTGCCGCAACTCGAAAAATCCAGGAGGTTCTCCCCTCCAGGCCAGATGAGGCCCATTTTCTTCTCTCGAGGCCTCTCGATAATCACACCTATCCTCTGGAATTTCCAAAGGGTCCTTCACACCCTTGCTGCAACTC
>NW_017219044.1:0-11596 GCF_001704415.2 Capra hircus | reverse complement strand
TGTGAATTGTTTGTGGAAGGAACCCTGTCGACAAGTTCCAGAGGTAGGTGCTGATTAGCCTCGAGACGCCTCGATGTCGCAAGCCTCAGCGAAATGGGCCTCATCTCGCCTGGATGGGAGAACCTCCTGGATTTTCTTGAGTTGGGCAGGTGCTCTCGACTTACGAAGGGGACCTCAGGGACCAGCTCTAGAGGATTGAGGAAAGGCCAGTCCCCATTCGAGTTGCTTGGGGGCCTCTCAGATTCCTCCCCGTCGATGCCCGGCCTAAGGTCTTGTGTGGAATAGGTGCCGGAAACCGAGGATTCCAATCCAGTGCTGATATGGTCTTGATCTGGGTACTTCTGGAGTCTCCCCAGGGGAGTCAGTCCTCGTCTCGAGTGGGGGCATGCACGTGCGCTTTCCTCCGAGCTGTAGCAGCAGTGTCACGCTTCCCTTCGCGGGCATCAAGGGATCAGGGGCTTTCCTTTTGAGGCTTTCCCACAGGCTGTCCCACGCTGCCACGTGGTGTGAGTCGATCCTCGCTGTGAAAGTCGCCATGCAAAACAGGTTTCCCTGGAATGGACTGAGACATCTGGGGACTCTGGGATTGTGGTACGACCTGGAGTTCCTCTCGCCATTCCTGTGAAGAGCGCCTCCACTTGAGATGCGACGGAACGCCGGAATTCTTTCCCGACCACGCAGGGAAAAGATCCCTCCTCTCGAGCTAGGAGGCGGAACGGGGCTCCTCTGATGTGGGCGGGACACTCGTGCTTCCTCTCGAGTGAGTCGGTATGTTGGGAACTTCTTGAGTTGCAGCAAGGGTGTGAAGGACCCTTTGGAAGTTCCAGAGGTTAGGTGTGATTAGCCTCGAGACGCCTCAGCGGAAATGGGCCTCATCTCGCCTGGAGGAGAACCTCCTGGATTTTCTCGAGTTGCGGCAGGTGCTCTCGACTTACGACGGGGACCTCAGGACCCGCTCTGGTGGCTTCAGGAAAGGCCAGTCCCCTTTCGAGTTGCTCGGGGCCTCTCGGGGCCTCTCGGGTTTCCTCTCCCGTCGATGCGGGGCCTAAACCTTGTGTGGAGTCAGTGCCGGAACCTGAGGATTTTCTCTCCAGTGCTGACATGGATCTTGGGGTACTTCTGAAGTCTCCCCAGGGGAGTCAGTCCTCGTCTCGAGGGGGGCATGCACGTGCGCTTTCCTCCCGAGCTGTAGCAGCAGTGTCACGTTTCCCTTCGCGTGGATCAAGGGATCAGGGGCTTTTCCCTCGAGGCTTTCCCACGAGCCTTTCCCACGAGGCTTTCCCCACAGGGCTGTCCCACGTGCCACCGTGGTGTGAGTCGATCCTCGGCTTGAAAGTTCGAGGCAGTGCAGGGAAAACAGGTTTCCCTGGAATGGACTGAGACATCTGGGGGACTCTGGGAATGTGGCACGACCCTGGAGTTCCTCTCGCCTTTCCTGTGGAGAGCGCCTCCACTTGAGATGCGACGGGAACGCCGGGAATTCTTTCCCGACCACGCAGGGAAAGGATACCTCCTCTCGAGCTAGGAGGCGGAAACGGAGCTCCTATGGATGTGGGCGGGACTCTCGTGCTTCCTCTCGAGTGGAGACGGGTATGTCGGGGAATTTCTTGAGTTGCAGCAAGGGTGTGAAGGACCCTTTGGAATTTCCAGAGTTTAGGTGTGATTAGCCTCGAGACGCCTCAGCGGAAATGGCTCTCAACTCGCCTGGAGGGGAGAACCTCCTGGATATTTTCTCGAGTTGTGGCAGGTGCTCTTGACTTACGACTGGGACCTCAGGGACCCGCTCTGGTGGCCTCAGGAAAGGCCAGTCCCCTTGCGAGTTGCTCGGGAGCCTCGCGGGATTCCTCTCTCCGTCGATTGCCAGGGCCTAAGACCTTGTGTGGAGTCGGTTCCGAAACCTGAGGATTCCTCTCCAGCGCTGACATGGATCTTGGGGTACTTCTGCAGTCTCCCCAGGGGAGTCAGTCCGAGTCTCAAGTGGGGGCATGCACGTGTGCTTTCCTCCCGAGCTGTAGCAGCAGTGTCACGCTACCCTTCGCGTGGATCAAGGGATCTGTGGCTTTCCCTCGAGGCTTTCCCACAAGACTTTCCCACGAGGCTTCCCCACAGGGCTGTCTCACGTGCCACCGTGGTGTGAGTTGATCCGCGACTTGAAAGTCGAAGCAGTGCAGGGAAAACAGGTTTCCCTGGAATAGACTGAGAAATCAGGGTGACTCTGGGAATGGGGCCTGATCCTGGAGTTCCTCTCGCCTTCCTGTGGAGAGCGCCTCCTCTTGAGATGCGACAGGAACGCTAGGAATTCTTTCCCGACCACGCAGGGAAAGAATCCCTCCTCTCGAGCTAGCAGGCGGAAACGGGGCCACTCTGGAAGTGGGCGGGACTCTCGTGTTCCTCTTGAGTGGAGACGGGTATGTCGGGGAACTTCTTGAGTTGCAGCAAGGGTGTGAAGGACCCTTAGGAAATTCCAGAGTTTTAGGTGTGATTACCCCCTATTTGGCCTAAGCAGAAATGGGCCTCATCTCGCTTGGAGGGTAGAACCTCCTGGATTTTCTCGAGTTGCGGCAGGCGCTCTCGACTTACGATGGGGTCCTCAAGGGACCCGCTCTGGTGGCCTCAGGACAGGCCAGTCCCCATGCGAGTTGCTCGGGGGCCTCTCGGGTTTCCTCCGCCGTCGATGCCGGGGCCTAGGACCTTGTGTTGAGTCGGTGCCGGAACCTGAGGATTCTTCTCCAGTGCTGACAAGGATCTTGGGGTACTTCTGGAGTCTCCCCAGTGGAGTCAGTCCTTGTCTCGAGTGGGGTCGATGCACGTGCGCTTTCCTCCCGAGCTGTAGTAGCAGTGTCAAGCTTCCCTTCGCGTGGATCAAGGGATCTGTGGCTTCCCAAGAGGCTTTTCCACGAGGCTTTCCCTCAGGGCTGTCCCACGTGCCACCGTGGTGTGAGTCGATCCTCGGCTTGAAAGTCAGAGGCAGTGCAGGGAAAAAAGGTTTCCCTGGAATGGACTGAGACATCTCGGGGACTCTGGGAATGGTGGCACGACCCTGGAGTTCCTCTCGCCTTTCCTGTGGAGAGCGCCTCCTCTTGAGATGTGACGGGAACACCGGGTATTCTATCCCGACACGCAGGGAAAGGATCCCACCTCTCGAGCTAGGAGGCGGAAACAGGGGCTCCTCTGGATGTGGGTGGATCTCGTGCTTCCTGTCGAGTGGCGACGGGTATGTCGGGGAACTTCTTGAGTTGCAGCAAGGGTGTGAAGGACCCTTTGGAAGTTCCAGAGGTAAGGTGTGATTAGCCTCGAGAAACCTCAGCGGAAATGAGACTCTTCTCGCCTGGAGGGGAGAACCTCCTGGATTTTCTCGAGTTGCGGCAGGTGCTCTCGACTTACGACTGGGGACCTCAGGGACCCACTCTGGTGGCCTCAGGAAAGGCCAGTCCCATGCGAGTTGCTCGGGGGCCTCTAGGGATTCCTCTCCCTTCGATGCTGGGCCTAAGGACTTGTGTGGAGTCAGTGTGGCCAACCTGAGGATTCCTCTACAGTGCCGGCATGGATCTTGGGGTACTTCTGGAGTCTCCCCAGGGGAGTCAGTCCTCGTCTCGAGTTGGGGCATGCACGGTGCGATTTCCTCCCGAGCTGAAGCAGCAGTGTCACGCTTACCTTCGCGTGGATCAAGGGATCTGTGGCTTTCCCTAGAGGCTTTCCCACGAGGCTTTCCCACGAGGCTTTCCCACAGGGCGGTCCCACGTGCCACCGAGGTGTGCGTCGATCCTCGGCTTGAAAGTCGAGGCAGTGCAGGGAAAACAGGTTTCCCTGGAATGGACTGAGACATCTGGGGGACTCTGGGAATGGTGGCACGACACTGGAGTTCCTCTCGCCATTTCCTGTGGAGAGCGCCTCCTCTTGAGATGTGACGGGAACGCCGGGAATTCTTTCCCGACCACGCAGGGAAAGGATCCCTCCTCTCGAGCTAGGAGGCGGAAACGGGGCTCCTCTGGATGTGGGCGGGACTCTCGTGCTTCCTCTCGAGTGGAGACGGGTATGTCGGGGAACTTCTTGAGTTGCAGCAAGGGTGTGAAGGACCCTTTGGAAGTTCCAGAGGTTAGGTGTGATTAGCCTCGAGACCTCAGCGGAAATGGGCCTCATCTCGCCTGGAGGGGAGAACCTCCTGGATTTTCTCGAGTTGCGGCAGGTGCTCTCGACTTACGACGGGGACCTCAGGGACCCGCTCTGGTGGCCTCAGGAAAGGCCAGTCCCCATGCGAGTTGCTCGGGGGCCTCTCGGGATTCCTCTCCCGTCGATGCGGGGCCTGAGACCTTGTGTGGAGTCTGGTGCCGGAACCTGAGGATTCCTCTCCAGTGCTGACATGGATCTTGGGGTACTTCTGGAGTCTCCCCAGGGGAGTCAGTCCTCGTCTGCGAGATGGGGACATGCACGTGGTCTTTCCTCCTGAGCTGTAGCAGCCAGTGTCACGCTTCCCTTCGCGTGGATCATAGGGATCTGTGGCTTTCCCTCGAGGCTTTCCCAGGAGACTTTCCCACGAGGCTTTCCCACAGGGCTGTCCCACATGCCACCGTAGTGTGAGTCGTATCCTCAGCTTGGAAAGTCGAGGCAGTGCAGGGAAAACAGGTTTCCGTGGAATGGACTGAGACATCTGGGGGAGTGTGGGAATGGTGGCACGAACCTGGAGTTCTTCTCGCGTTTCAAGTGGTGAGCGCCTCCTCTTGAGATGCGACAGAACGCCGGGAATTCTTTCCCGACCACGCAGGGAAAGGATCACCTCCTCTAGAGCTATGGAGGCGGAAACAGGGCTCCTCTGGATGTGGGCGGGACTCTCGTCCTTCTTCTCGAGTGGAGTCGGGTATGTCGGGGAACTTCTTGACTTGCAGCAAGGGTGTGTAAGGATCCTTGGGAAATTCCAAGCGTTTAGGTGTGATTAGCCTAGAGGAGCCTCATCCGAAAAGGGCCTCATCTCGCCTGGAGGGGAGAACCTCCTGGATTTTCAAGGTTACGGCCGGTGCTCTCGACTTACCACGGGGACCTCAGGGACCCGCTCTGGTGGCCTCAAGAAAGGCCAGTCCCCAGGCCAGTTGCTCGGGGACCTCTTCGGAATTCCTCTCCCGTCGATGCCGGGGCCTACAGATCTCGTGTGGAGTCGGGTGCCGGAACCTGAGGATTCCTCTCCAGTGCTGACATGGATCTTGGGGTACTTCTGGAGTCTCCCCACGGGAGTCAGTCCTCGTCTCGAATGGGGGCATGCAGGTGGGCTCTACTCCCTGAGCTCGTAGCTGCAGTGTCCGCGTTTCCCTTCGCGGGCAGTAAGGGATCTGTGGCTTTCCCTCGAGGCTTTCCCTCGAGGCTTTCCCACGAGGGCTTTCCCACAGGCTGTCCCAAATGCCACCGTTGTGTGAGTCGTATCCTCGGCTTGAAAGTCGATGGCAGTGCATGGAAAACAGGTTTCCCTGGAATGGACTGAGACATCTGGGGGACTCTGGGAATGGTGGCACGACCCTGGAGTTCCTCTTCGCCTTTCCTGTGGAGAGCGCCTTCCTCTTGAGATGCGTACGGAACGCCGGGAATTCTTTCCCGAAACGCAGGGTAAAGGATCCCTCCTCTCGAGCTAGGAGGCGGAAACTGGGGCTCCTCTGGATGTAGTTCGGGACTGTCGTGCTACCTCTCGAGTGGAGACGGGTATGTCGGGGAACTTCTTGAGTTGCAGCAATGGTGTGAAGGACCGTTTGGAATTTTCAGAGGTTAGGTGTGATTAGCCTCGAGAACGCCTCAGTCGGAAATGGGCCTCATTCGCCTGGAGGGGAGAAACCTGCTGGATTTTCTTGAGTTGTGGCAGGCTGCTCTCGGCTTACGACGGGTACCTCAGGGACCCGCTCTGGTGGCCTCACGGAAAGACCAGTTCCCCATGCGAATTGCTCGGGTGCCTCTTCGGGATTCCTCTCTCGTCGATTGCCGGGGCCATAAGACCTCGTGTGGAGTCGGTGCCGGAACCTGAGGATTGCCTCTCCAGTGCTGACATGGATCTTGGGGTACTTCTGGAGTCTCCCCAGGGGAGTCAGTCCTCGTCTCGAGTGGGGACATGCACGTGCTGCTTTCCTCCCCAGCTGTAGCAGCAGTGTGCACGCTTCCCGTTCGCGTGGATCACAGGGATCTGTGGACTTTCCCTCGAGGCTTTCCCGCTAGGCTTTCCCACGAGGCTTTCCCACAGGGCTGTCCCACTGCCACCGTGGTGTGAGTCGATCCTCGGTTGAAAGTCGAGGCAGTGCTAGGGAAAACAGGTTTCCCTGGAATGGACTGAGACATCTGGGGGACTCTGGGAATGGTGACACGACCCTGGAATTCCTCTTGCCTTTTCCTGTGGAGAGCGCCTCCTCTTGAGATGCGACAGGGAACTGCCGGGAATTCTTTCCCGTCCACGCAGGGAAAGGATCCCTCCTCTCGAGCTAGGGAGGCGGAAACGGGGCTCCTCTGGATGAGGGCGGGACTCTCGTGCTTCCTCTCGAGTGGAGACAGGTAAGTCGGGGAACTTCTTGATTTGCAGCAAGGGTGTGATAGACCCTTTGGAAGTTCCAGAGGTTAGGTGTGATTGAGCCTCGAGACGCCTCAGCGGAAATGGGCCTCATCTCGCCTGGAGGGGAGAACCTCCTGGATTTTCTCGAGTTGCGGCAGGTGCTCTAGACTTACGACGGGGAACTCAGGGACCCGCTCTGGTGGCCTCAGGAAAGAAGAGTCCCCATGCTAGTTCCACTGGGGCCTCTCGGGATTCCTCTCCCCGTCGATGCCGGGGCCTAAGACCTTGTGTGGAGTCCGTGCCGGAACCTGAGGATTCCTCTCCAGTGCTGACATGGATCTTGGGGTACTTCTGGAGTCTCCCGCGGGGAGTCCGTCCTCGTCTCGAGTGGGGGCATGCACTTGCGCTTTCCTCCCGAGCTGTAGCAGCAGTGTCACTCTTCCCTTCGCGTGGATCAAGGGATCTGTGGCTTTCCCTCGAGGCTTTCCCACGAGGCTTTCCCACAGGGCCTGTCCCACGTGCCACCGTGGTGTGTCTCGATCCTTGGTTTGAAAGTCGAGGCAGTGCAGGGAAAACAGGTTTCCCTGGAATGGACTGAGACATCTGGGGGGCTCTGGGAATGGTGGCACGACCCTGGAGTTCCTCTCGCCTTTCCTCTGGAGAGCGCCTCCTCTAGAGATGCGACGGGAACTCGGGGAATTCTCTCCCGACCACGAAGGGAAAGGATACCTCCTCTCGAGCTAGGAGGCGGAAACGGGGCTCCTCTGGATGTGGGCCTGACTCTAGTGCTTCCTCTCGAGTGGAGATGGGCATGTCGGGGAACTTGTAGAGTTGCAGCAAGGGCGTGAAGGACCCTTTGGAAGTTCCAGAGGTTAGGTGTGATTTGCCTCCAGACGCCTCAGCGGAAATGGGCCTCATCTCGCCTGGAGGGGAGAACCTCCTGGATTTTCTCGAGTTGCGGCAGGTGCTCTCGCCTTACGACGGGGACCACAGGGACCCGCTCTGGTGGCCTCAGGAAAGGCCAGTCCCCATGCGAGTTGCTAGGGGGCCTCTCGGGATTCCTCTCCTGTCGATGCCGGGGCCTAAGACCTTGTGTGGAGTCGGTGGCGGAACCTTAGGATTCCTCTCCAGTGCTGACATGGATTTTGGGGTACTTCTGGAGTCTCCGCAGGGGAGTCAGTCCTCGTCACGAGTTGCGGCATGCACGTGCGCTTTCCTCCCGAGGAGTAGCAGCAGTGTCACGCTTCCCTTCGCGTGGATCAAGGGATCTGTGGTTTCCCTCCAGGCTTGCCCAGGAGGCTTTCCCACAGGGCTGTCCCACGTGCCACCGTGGTGTGAGTCGATCTTCGGCTTGAAAGTCGAGGCAGTGCAGGGAAAACAGGTTTCCCTGGAATGGACTGAGATATCTGGGGGATCTGGGAATGGTGGCACGACCCTGGAGTTCCTCTCGCCTTTCCTGTGGAGAGCGCCTCCTCTTGAGATGCGACGGAAATGCCGGGAATTCTTTCCCGACCACGCAGGGGAAGGATCCCTCCTCTCTAGCTATGGAGGCGGAAACGGGACTCCTCTGGATGAGGGCGGGACTCTCGTGATTCCTCTCGAGTGGAGACGGGTATGTCGGGGAACTTCTTGAGTTGCAGCAAGGGTGTGAAAGACCCTTTGTAAGTTCCAGATGTTAGGTGTGATTAGCCTTGAGACGCCTCAGCGGAAATGGGCCTCATGTCGCCTGGAGGGGAGAACCTCCTGGATTTTCTCGAGTTGGGGCATGTGCTCTTGACTTACGACGGGGACCTCACGGACCCGCTCTGGTGGCCTCAGGAAAGGCCAGTCCCCAAGCGAGTTCCTCGGGGGCCTCTCGGGATTCCTCTCCCGTCGATGCCGGGGCCTAAGCCTGCCGGGAGCCAGTGTGAGGAAGCCCGCCCGTGACAAGGTTATGAGGAAGGAAGCTGACATACGCAAGGCGTGCTCAGACTTCAGGGACCCCTCTGGAAATTTTTAAGCATGTACCCCAACAAAAATCTGCCGGTTTTTGTGCTCTACTTTTTCACTCTTCTGACCTTTTCTGGAAAAAGTCAATTCAGGGCGTTAGTCTTCTGCATTTGAAAGAGTGTTTCAATCCAAAAACCCTCTGATGGCTTTCTAGCCTGCCTGTAGAACTCGTACAGCTGCGCTTGTGATTGTTTGAGGCCTCCTGACCGCCGGAGGCACAGGAAGCTTAAAACATCCTAGGAATGCAGGAGCTTCTGAGAAGTCAGAATCTTTAGAATAGGACTGATTAAAAGTTTCATTTTTTGGGTCAATGCTTGCTGCCAAATTTTCATATCCTTTATTTTTAGATATAGTTGGTATGTGAAAAACAAGTAGTAGACCTGGTATTAGCAACATTAGATCTTTGAGTTAAGTACCTTCTTTGTTATAACCCACTGCACCTTTGTTCTATAGAGATGTAACTTTAGTGCTTTAAGGAGATGCAGATTAAAGAAAAAACACTTCAGGGGAAACAAAATTAACATTCATTAAGGAAGAGAGCCAAAAAGTGTTAACAATCCTCTTGGCCAGAAGATAATGTAAATTACCTGAGACCTTTTGTATACAAAATGATATACAGAAAGAATCTGGGTTGCGAACACTACATAATTTTGTGTTATCCATTGATCTCCATGTATTATCAAAAGTATAAAAGACCTTCTGAACAATAAAGGAGGAGGCCAGGGGCCGGGGGCCAGTTTCTCGGACCAGCTTCTCGAACTAGTCTCTCAGCCTGGTTTCTTGGGACTCTGGCTCCCCCTGTGTCTTTCTCCCTCTTTCTTCTTCTCTACCTTTCCTTCTCTCTGCTCTTTACTATAACTTCAGGCTGAATCTCCACATGGAGTGCGGAGGCTCGCCAGGTCTACTTACTTGGCCTGGCTGTTAAGACCCGCATGAAAGGGAGCTTAAGGCGAGGCACCCTTAGATATTCAAGCGGGCGCCGGTGGCCCAACGTAGGTGGTGCAAATTCCTTGTCTGGAATTTTATTGGCCGTCCGCGAAAACCAAGCTATTCAGCACTCTTCCTCCACTTAATCTTCTTACTACACTATAGTTTCCTAATGTAATCTTACATCAATAAATAAACAAGTCTTTCCACACCAACGCCGTCCACCCTTCGAATTCCCTGGATCCACCGGGGCTGGACCCCGGCATAAGACCTTGTGTGGATTCGGTGCCGGAACCTGAGGATTCCTCTCCAGTGCTGACATGGATCTTGGGGTACTTCTGGAGTCTCCCCAGGGGAGTCAGTCCTCGTCTCGAGTGGGGGGCATGCACGTGCGGCTTTTCCTCCCGAGCTGTAGCAGCAGTGTCACGCTTCCCTTCGCGAGGATCAAGGGATCTGTGGCTTTCCCACGAGGCTTTCCCACAGGGCTGTCCCATGTGCCAACCGTGGTGTGAGTCGAATCCTCGGCTTGAAAGTCGAGGCAGTGCAGGGAAAACAGGTTTCCCTGGAATGGACTGAGACATCTTGGGGACTCTGGGAATGGGGCCTGATCCTGGAGTTCTTCTCGCCTTTCCTGTGGAGAGCGCCTCGTCTTGAGATGCGACGGGAACGCTAGGAATTCTTTCCCGACCACGCAGGGAAAGGAACCCTCCTCTCGAGCTAGCAGGCGGAAACGGGGCCACTCTGGATATGGGCGGGACTCTCCCATTCCTCTAGAGTGGAGACGGGTATGTCGGGGAACTTCTTGAGGTGCAGCAAGGGTGTGAAAGACCCTTTGGAAGTTCCAGAGTTTAAGTGTGATTACCCCCTACTTGCCTCAGCGGAAATGGGCGTCATCTCGTCTGGAGGGGGAGAACCTCCTGGATTTCTCGAGTTGCGGCAGGTGCTCTCGACTACGAAGGGGCCTCAGGGATCCGTTCTGGTGGCCTCAGTAAAAGGCCAGTCCCCATGGGAGTTGCTCGGGGGCCTCTCGGGATTCCTCTCCCGTCGATGCTGGGGCCTAAGACCTTGTGTGGACTCAGTGCCGGAACCTGAGGATTCCTCTCCAGTGCAGACATGGATCTTGAGGGTACTTCTGGATTCTCCCCAGGGCAGTCAGTTCTGGTCTCGAGTGGAGGCATGCACGTGCGCTTTCCTCCCGAGCTGTAGCAGCAGTGTCGCGCTTCCCTTCGCGTGGATCAAAGGGATCTGTGTCTTTCCCTCGAAGCTTTCCCACGAGGCTTTCCCACAGGGCTGTCCCACGTGCAACCGTGGGTGTGAGTCGATCCTCGGCTTGAAAGTCGAGGCAGTGCAGGGAAAACAGTTATTCCCTGGAATGGACTGAGACATCCGGGGGACCTCTGGGAATGGTGGCACGACCCTGGAGTTCCTCTCGCCTTTCCTGTGGAGAGCGCTTCCTCTTGAGATGCAACGGGAACGCCGGGAATTCTTTCCCGACCACGCTGGGAAAGGATCCCTCCCTCGAACTAGGAGGCGGAAACGGGGCTCCTCTGGATGTGGGCGGACTCTCGTGCTTCCTCTCCAGTGGAGACGGGTATGTCGGCGGAACTTCTTGAGTTGCAGCAAGGGTGTGAAGACCCTTTGGAAGTTCAGATGTTAGATGTGATTAGCCCTCGAGACTCCTCAGCGGAAATGGGCCTCATCTCGCCTGGAGGGGAGAACCTCCTGGATTTTCTCGAGTTGCGTCAGGTGCTCTCGACTTACGACGGGGACCTCAGGGACCCGCTCTGGTGGCCTCAGGAAAGGCCAGTCCCCATGCGAGTTGCTCGGGGCCTCTCGGGATTCCTCTCCTGTCGATGCCGGGGCCTAAGACCTTGTGTGGACTCGGTGCCGGAACCTGAGGATTCCTCTCCAGTGCTGACATGGACCTTGGGGTACTTCTGGTGTCTCCCCAGGGGAGTCAGTCCTCGTCTCGAGTGGGGGCATGCACGTGCCCTTTCCTCCCGAGCTGTAGCAGCAGTGTCACGCTTCCCTATGCGTGGATCAAGGGGTATGCGGCTTTCCCTCGAGGCTTTCCCACGAGGCTTTCCCACGAGGCTTTTCCACAGGCCTGTCCCACCTGTCACCATGTTGTGAGTCGATCCTCGCCTTGAAAGTCGAGGCAGT
>NW_017219043.1:0-11596 GCF_001704415.2 Capra hircus | reverse complement strand
GGCTTTCCCACAGGCACGAGGCTTCCCACAGGGCTGTACCACGTGCCACGTGGTGTGAGTCGATCCTCGGCTTGAAAGTCGAGGCATTGCAGGGAAAAAGAGGTTTCCCTGGAATGGACTGAGACCTCTCGGGGACTTGGGAATCGTGGCACGACCCTGGAGTTCTTCTCGCCTTTCCTGTGGAGAGCGCCTCCTCTTGAGATGCTATGGGAAAGCCGGGAATTCTTTCCGACCACGCAGGGAAAGGATCCCTCCTCTCGAGCTAGGAGGCGGAAACGGGGCTCCTCTGGATGTGGCGGACTCTCGTGTTTCCTCTCGGGTGGAGTCGGTATGTCGGGGAACTTCTTGAGTTGCAGTAAAGGGTGTGAAGGACCCTTTGAAGTTCCAGAGTTAGGAGATATCCTGGAGACGCTCAGCAGAAATGGGCCTCATCTCGCCTGGAGGGGAGAACCTCCTGGATTTTCTCGAGTTGCGGCAGGTGCTCTCGACTTACGACGGGGAACCAGGGACCCGCTCTGGTGGCCTCAGGAAAGGCCAGTCCCTATGCTAGTTGCTCTTGGGCCTCTGGGATTCCTCTCCCGTCAATATTGGTGCCTAAGGCCTTGTGTGGAGTCGGTGCCAAAACCTGAGTTTCCTCTCCAGTGCTGACATGGATCTTGGGGTACTTCTGGAGTCTCCCCAGGGGAGTCAGTCCTCGTCTCGATGGGGGGCATGCACGTGCGCTTTCCTTCGAGCTGTAGTAGCAGTGTCACGCTTCCCTTCACGTGGCAACAAGGGATCTGTGGCATTCCTCGAGGCTTTCTCAGAGGCTTTCCCACGAGGCTTTCCCACAGGGTGTCCACGTGCCACCGTGCTGTGAGTCGTCCTCGGCTTGAAAGTCGAGGCAGTGCAGGGAAAAAGGTTTCCCTGGAATGGACTGAGACATCTGGGGGACTCTGGGAATGGGGCACGACCTGGAGTTCTTCTCGCCTTTCCTGTGGAGAGCGCCTCTCTTGAGATGCAACGGAAGCTGGAATTCTTTCCCACCACGCAGGAAAGGTCCTCCTCTCGATGAGCAGGGGGAAACGGGGCCCCTGGATGTGGTCGAGACTCTCGTGCTTCCTCTCGAGTGGAGACGGGTATGTCGGGGAACTTGTTGAGTGAAGCAAGGGTGTGAAGGATCCTTTGGAAGTTCTCGACGTTAGGCGTGATTAGCCTCTAGACCCTCAGCGGAAATGGGCCTCATCTCGCCTGGAGGGGAGAACCTCCTGGATTTTCTCGAGTTGCGGCCGGTGCTCTCGACTTACGACGGGGACCTCAGGGATCCGCTATGGTGGCCTCAGGAAAGGCCAGTCCCCATGCGAATTGCTCGGGGGCCTCTCCGGATTCCTCTCCCGTCGATGCCGAGGCCTAAGACCTTGTGTGGAGTTGGTGCCGGAACAGGAGGATTCCTCTCCAGTGCTGACATGGATCTTGGGGTACTTCTGGAGTCTCCACCGGGGATTCAGTCCTCGTCTCGTCTTAGGTCATTCACGTGCACTTTCCTCCCGAGCTGTAGGCAGCAGTGTCATGCTTCCCTTCGCGTGGATGAAGAAATCTGCGGCTTTAACTCGAGGTTTTCGCAGGAGGCTTTCCCATTTGGCTTTCCCACAGGGCTGTCCCACGTGCCACCGTGGTGTGAGTCGATCCTCGGCTTGAAAAGTCGAGGCAGTGCAGGGAAAACAGATTTCCCTGGAAATGGACTGAGACCTCTGGGGGACTCTGGAAATGGTGGCACAACCCTGGAGTTCCTCTCGCCTTTCCTGTGGAGAGCGACCCCTCTTGAGATGTGATGGGAACGCCGCGAATTCTTTCCCGACCACGGAGGGAAAGGATCCTCCTCTCGAGCTAGGAGGCCGAAACGGGGCTCCTCTGGATGTGGGCGGGACTCTCGTGCTTCCTCTCTTGTGGAGACGGGTATTTCGGGGAACTTCTTGAGTTACAGAAAGGGTGTGAAGGACCCTTTGGAAGTTCCAGAGGTTAGGTGTGATTTGCCTCGAAACGCCTCAGCTGAAACGGGCCTCATCTCGCCTGGAGGGGAGAACCTTCTGGATTTTCTCGAGTTGCGGCAGGTGCTCTCGACTTACGACTGGGATACAGGGACACGCTTTGATGGCCTCAGGAAAGGCCAGTCCCCATGCGAGTTGCTGGGGGCCTCTCAGGATTCCTCTCCCGTCGATGCCGGGGCCTAAGACCTTGTGTGGAGTCGGTGCCGGAACCTGACGATTCCTCTCCAGTGCTGACATGGATCTTGGGTACTTCTGGAGTCTCCCCAGGGGAGTCAGTCCTCGTCACGAGTTGGGGCATGCACGTGCGCTTTCCTCCCGATGTGTAGCAGCGGTGTCACGCTTCCCTTCGCGGGAATCAAGGGATCTGTGGCTTTCCCTCTTGGCTTTCCCACCAGGGCTTTCCCACAGGGCTGTCCCACGTTCCACCGTGGTGTGAGTCGATCCTCGGCTTGAAAGTCGAGGCAGTGCGGGGAAAACAGGTTTCCCTGGAATGGACTGAGACATCTGGGGGACTCTGGGAATGGTGGCACGACCCTGGAGTTCCTCTCGCCTTTCTTGTACAGATCGCCTCCTCTTGAGATGCGACGGGAACGCCAGGAATTCTTTCCCGTCCACGCAGGGAAAAGATCCCTGCCCTCGAGCTAGGAGGCGGAAACGGGTCTCCTCTGGATGTGGGCGGGACTCTCGTGCTTCCTTTCGAGTGGAGACGGGTAAGTTGGGGAACTTCTTGAGTTGCAGCAAGGATGTGAATGACCCTTTGGAAGTTCCAGAGGTTAGGTCTGATTAGCCTCGAGACGCCTAGGCTGAAATGGGCCTCCTCACCTGGAGGGCAGAACCTCCAGGATTTTCTTGAGTTGCGGCAGGTGCTCTCCACTTACGACGGGGACCTCAGGGACCTGCTCTGGTGGCCTCAGGAAAGGCCAGGCCCCATGTGAGTTGCTCGGGGGCCTCTCGGGATTCCTCTCCAGACGATGCCGGTGCCTAATATCTTGTGTGGAGTCGGTGCCGGAATCTGAGCATTCCTCACCAGTGCTGACATGGATATTGGGGTACTTCTGGAGTCTCCGCAGGGAAGTCAGTCCTCGTCTGGAGTGGGGGCATGCACGTGCGCTTTCCTCCCGAGCTTTAGCAGAAGTGTCTCGCTTCCCTTCGAGTGGATCAAGGTTTCTGTGGCTTTCCCACGAGGCTTTCCCACAGGGCTGTCCCACGTGCCACCGTGGTGTGAGTCGATCCTCGGCTTGAAAGTCGAGGCAGTGCGGGGAAAACAGGTTTCCCTGGAATGGACTGAGACATCTGGGGGACTCTGGGAATGGTGGCACGACCCTGGAGTTCCTCTCGCCTTTCTTGTACAGATCGCCTCCTCTTGAGATGCGACGGGAACGCCAGGAATTCTTTCCCGTCCACGCAGGGAAAGGATCCCTGCCCTCGTGCTAGGAGGCGGAAACGGGTCTCCTCTGGATGTGGGCGGGACTCTCGTGCTTCCTTTCGAGTGGAGACGGGTAAGTTGGGGAACTTCTTGAGTTGCAGCAAGGATGTGAATGACCCTTTGGAAGTTCCAGAGGTTAGGTCTGATTAGCCTCGAGACGCCTAGGCTGAAATGGGCCTCCTCACCTGGAGGGCAGAACCTCCAGGATTTTCTTGAGTTGCGGCAGGTGCTCTCCACTTACGACGGGGACCTCAGGGACCTGCTCTGGTGGCCTCGGAAAGGCCAGTCCCCATGCGAGTTGCTCGGGGGCCTCTCGGATTCCTCTCCCGACGATGCCGGTGCCTAATATCTTGTGTGGAGTCGGTGCCGGAATCTGAGCATTCCTCACCAGTGCTGACATGGATCTTGGGGTACTTCTGGAGTCTCCGCAGGGAAGTCAGTCCTCGTCTGGAGTGGGGGCATGCACGTGCGCTTTCCTCCCGAGCTTTAGCAGAAGTGTCTCGCTTCCCTTCGCATGGATCAAGGGATCTGTGGCTTTCCCTTGAGGCTTTCCCACGAGGCTTTCCCACAGGGCTGTCCCACGTGCCACCGTGGTGTGAGTCGATCCTCGGCTTGAAAGTCGAGGCAGTGCCGGGAAAACAGGTTTCCCTGGAATGGACTGAGACATCTGGGGACTCTGGGATTGGTGGCACGACCCTGGAGTTCCTCTCGACTTTCCTGTGGAGAGCACCTCCTCTTGAGATGCGACGGGAACGCCGGGAATTCTTTCCCGACCACGCAGTGAAAGGATCCTCCTCTCAGGCTAGGAGGCGGAAACGGGGCTCCTCTGGATGTGGGCGGGACTCTCGTGCTTCCTCTCGAGTGGAGACGGGTAAGTTGGGGAACTTCTTGAGTTGCAGCAAGGGTGTGAAGGACCCTTTGGAAGTTCCAGAGGTTAGGTGTGATTAGCCTCGAGAAGCCTCAGCGGAAATGGGCCTCATGTGGCCTGGATCGGAGAACCTCCTGTGCTTTCTCGAGTTGCGGCAGGTGCTCTCGACTTACGCCTGGGACCTCAGGGACACGCTCTGGTGGCCTTCGGAAAGTCCAGTCCCCATGTGAGTTGATGAGAGGCCTTTCGGGATTCCTGTCCCATCGATGCCGGGGCCTAATACCTTGTGTGGTGTCGGTTCCGGAACCTGAGGATTCTTCTCCAGTGCTGACATTGATCTTGGGGTACTTCTGGAGTCTCCCCAGGGGAGTCAGTTCTCGTCTCGAGTGGGGCCATGCACGTGCGCTTTCCTCCCCAGCTGTAGCAGCAGTGTCGCACTTCCCTTCGCGTGGATCAAGGTTTCTGTGGCTTTCCCTCGAGGCTTTCCCATGAGGCTTTCACACGAGGCTTTCCCACGAGGCTTTCCCACAGGGCTGTCCAACGTGCCACCGTGGTGTGAATCGATCCTCGGCTTGAAAGTCGAGGCAGTGCACGGAAAACAGGTTTCCCTGGAATGGACTGAGATATTTGGGGGACTCTGGGAATGGTGGCATGACCCTGGAGTTCCTCTCGCCTTTCCTGTGGAGAGTGCCTCCTCTTGAGATGCGAAGGGAACGCCGGTAATTCTTTCCCGACCACGCAGGTAAAGGATCCCTCCTCTCGAGCAAGAGGCGAAAACGGGGCTCCTCTGGATGTGCGCGGGACTCTCGCGCTTCCTCTCGAGTGGAGACGGGTATGTGGGGGAACTTCTTGAGTTGCAGCAAGGGTGTGAAGGACCCATAGGAAGTTCCAAAGGTTAGGTGTGATTAGCCTCGAGATGCCTCAGCGGAAATGGGCCTCATCTCGCCTGGAGGGGAGAACCTCCTGGATTTTCTCGAGTTGCGGCAGGTGCTCTCGACTTACAATGGGGACCTCAGGGACCCGCTCTTGTGGCCTCAGGAAAGGCCAGTCCCCATGCGAGATGCTCGGTGGTCTCTCGGGATTCCTCTCCCGTCGATGCCTGGGCCTAAGACCTTGTGTGGAGTCAGTGCCGGAACCTGAGGATTCCAGTCCAGTGCTGACATGGATCTTGGGGTACTTCTGGAGTCTCCCCAGGGGAGTCAGTCCTCGTCTCGAGTGGGCGCATGCACGTGCGCTTTCCTCCGAGCTGTAGCAGCAGGTGTCACGCTTCCCTTCGCGTGGATCAAGGGATCTGTGGCTTTCCCTCGAGTCTATCCCACGAGGCTTTCCCACGAGGCTTTCCCACAGGGCTGTCCACGTGCCACCGTGGTGTGAGTCGATCCTCGGCTTGGAAGTCGAGGCAGTGCAGGGAAAACAGGTTTCCCTGGAATGGACTGAGACATCTGGGGGACTCTGGGAATGGTGGCACGACCCTGGAGTTCCTCTCGCCTTTTCTGTGGAGAGCGCATCCTCCTGAGATGGGACGGGAATGCCGGGAATTCTTTCCCCACCACGCAGGGAAAGGATTCCTCCTCTCGTCCTATGAGGCGGAAACGGGGGTCCTGTGCATGTGGGCGGGACTCTCGTGCTTCCTCTCGAGTGGAGATGGGTATGTCGGGGAACTTCTTGAGTTGCAGCAAGGGTGTGAAGGACCCTTTGGAAGTTCCAGAGGTTAGGTGTGTTTGGCCTGGAACGCCTCAGCGGAAATGGACCTCATCTCGCCTGGAGGGCAGAACCTCCTGGATTTTCTCGAGTTGCGGCAGGTGCTCTCGACTTACGACCGGGACCTCAGGGACCCGCTCTGGTGGCCTCAGGAAAGGCCAGTCCCCATGCGAGTTGCTCGGGGGCCTCTCGGGATTCCTCTCCCGACGATGCCGGGTCTTAAGACCTTGAGTGGAGTCGGTGCCGGAACCTGAGGATTCCTCTCCAGTGCTGACATGGACCTTGGGGTACTTCTGGAGTCTCCCCAGGGGAGTCAGTCCTCGTCTTGAGTGGGGGCATGCACGTGCGCTTTCCTCCCGAGCTGTAGCAGCAGTGTCACGCTTCCCTTCGCGTGAACCAAGGGATCAGGGGCTTTCCCTCGAGGCTTTCCCACGAGGATTTCACACGAGCTTTCCCACAGGGCTGTCCCACGTTCCACCGTGGTTTGAGTCTATTCTCGGCTAGAACGTCGAGGCAGTGCAGGGAAAACAGGTTTCCCTGGAATGGACTGAGACATCTGGGGGACTCTGGGAATGGTGGCACCACCCTAGAGTTCCTCTCGCCATACCTGTGGAGAGCGCCTCCTCTTGAGATGCGACGGGAACGCCGGGAATTCTTTCCCGACCACGCAGGGAAAGGATCCCTCCTCTCGAGCTAAGAGGCGGAAACGGGGCTCCTCTGGATGTGGGCGGGACTCTCGTGCTTCCTCTCGAGTGGAGTCGGGTATGTCGGGGAACTTCTTGAGTTGCAGCAAGGGTGTGAAGGACCCTTTGGAAGTTCCAGAGTTTAGGTGTGATTAGCCTCGAGACGCCTCAGCGGAAATGGGCCTCATCTCGCCTGGAGGGGAGAACCTCCTGGATTTTCTTGAGTTGCGGCAGGTGCTCTCGACTTACGACTGGGACCTCAGGGACCCGCTCTGGTGGCCTCAGGAAAGGCCAGTCCCCATGCGAGTTGCTCGGGGGTCTCTCGGGATTCCTCTCCCATCGATGCCGGGGCCTAAGACTGCCGGGAGCCAGTGTGAGGAAGCCCGCCCGTGACAAGGTTATGAGGAAGGAAGCTGACATACGCCAGGCGTGCTCAGACTTCAGGGACCCCTCTGGAAATTTTTAAGCATGTACCCCAACAAAAATCTGCCGGTTTTTGTGCTCTGCTTTTTCACTCTTCTGACCTTTTCTGGAAAAAGTCAATTCAGTCCGTTAGTCTTCTGCATTTGAAAGAGTGTTTCAATCCAAAAACCCTCTGATTTCTTTCTAGCCTGCCTGTAGGACTCGTACAGCTGCGCTTCTGATTGTTTGAGGCCTCCTGACCGCAGGAGGCACTGGAAGCTTAAATCATCCTAGGAATGCAGGAGTTTCCGAGGAGTCAAAATCTTTAGAATAGGACTGATTAAAAGTTTCATTTTTTGGGTCAATGCTTGCTGCCAAATTTTCATATCCTTTATTTTTAGATATAGTTGGTTTATAGAAAAACAAGTAGTTTACCTGGTATTAGCAACATTAGATCTTTGAGTTAAGTACCTTCTTTGTTATAACCCACTGCACCTTTGTTCTATAGAGATGTAACTTTAATGCTTTAAGGAGATGCAGATTAAAGAAAAACACTTCAGGGGAAACAAAATTAACATTCATTAAGGAAGAGAGCCAAAAAGTGTTAACAAGCCTCTTGGCCAGAAGATAATGTAAATCACCTGAGACCTTTTGTATACAAAATGATATACAGAAAGAATCTGGGTTGCGAACACTACATAATTTTGTGTTATCCATTGATCTCCATGTTTTATCAAAAGTATAAAAGGCCTTCTGAACAATAAAGGAGGAGGCCAGGGGCCGGGGGCCAGTTTCTCGGACCAGCTTCTCGAACTAGTCTCTCAGCCTGGTTTCTTGGGACTCTGGCTCGCCCCGTGTCTTTCTCTCTCTTTCTTCTTCTCTACCTTTCCTTCTCTCTGCTCTTTACTATAAACTTCAGGCTGAATCTCCAACTGGAGTGCGGAGGCTTGCCAGGTCTACTTACTTGCCCTGGCTGTTAAGACCCGCACGAAAGGGAGCTTAAGGCGAGGCACCCTTAGATATTCCAGCGGGTGCCGGTGGCCAACGAAGGTGGTGCAAATTCCTTGTCTGGAATTTTATTGGCCGTCCGCGTAAACCAAGCTATTCAGCCCTCTTCCTCCACTTAATCTTCTTACTACACTATAGTTTCCGAATCTAATCTTACATTAATAAATAAACAAGTCTTTCCACACCAACGCCGTCCACCCTTCGAATTCCCTGGATCCACCGGGGCTGGACCCCGGCATAAGACCTTGTGTGGAGTCCGGTGCCGAAACCTGAGGATTCCTCTCCAGTGCTGACATGGAACTTGGGGTACTTCTGGAGTCTCCCCAGGGGAGTCAGTCCTCGTCTCGAGTGGGGGCATGCATGTGCGCTTTCCTCCCGAGCTGTAGCAGCAGTGTCATGCTTCCCTTCGCGTGGATCAAGGGATCTGTGGCTTTCCCACGAGGCTTTCCCACAGGGCTGTCCCACGTGCCACCGTCGTGTGAGTCGATCCTCGGCTTGAAAGTCGAGGCAGTGCAGGGAAAAAAGGTTTCCCTGAAATGGCCTGAGACATCTGGGGGACTCTGGGAATGGTGGAACGACCCTGGAGTTCCATACGCCTTTCCTGTGTAAAGCGTCCCCTCTTGAGATGCTATGGGAACGCGGGGAATTCTTTCCAGACAACGCACGGAAAGGATCCCACCTCTGGAGCTAAGAGGCAGAAATGGGGCTCCTCTGGATGTGGGCGGGACTCTCGTGCTTCCTCTCGAGTGGAGACGGGTATGTCGGGGAACTTCTTGAGTTGCAGCAAGGGTGTGAAGGACCCCGTGTAAGTTCCAGAGGTTAGGTGTGATTAGCCTCAAGACGCCTCAGCGGAAATGGGCCTCATCTCGCCTGGAGGGGAGAACCTCCTGGATTTTCTCGAGTTGCGGCAGGTGCTCTCGACTTATGATGGGGACCTCAGGGACCCGCTCTGGTGGACTCAGGAAAGGCCAGTCCACATGCGCGTTGCTCAGGGGCCTCTTGGGATTCCTCTCCCATCGATGCCGGGCCTACGACCTTGTGTGGATTCGGTGCTGGAACTGAGGATTCCTCTCCAGTACTGACATGGATATTGGGGTACTTCTGGAGTCTCCCCAGGGAGTCAGTCGTAGTCTCGAGTGGGGGCATGAACGTGCGATTTCCTCCAGAGCTGTAGCAGCAGTGTCACGCTTCCCTTCGCGTGGATCAAGGGATCTGTGGCTTTCCCTCGAGACTTTACCACGAGGCTTTCCCACGGGGCTTTCCCACGAGGCTTTCCCACAGGGCTGTCCCACGTGCCACCGTGGTGTGAGTCGATCCTCAGCTTGAAAGTCGAGGCAGTGCAGGGAAAACAGTTTTCCCTGGAATGGACTGAGACATCTGGGGGACTCTGGGAATGGTGGCACGACCCTGGAATTCCTCTCGCCTCTCCTTTGTTGAGCGCCTCCTCTTGAAATGCGACAGGAAAGCCACGAATTCTTTCCCGATCACGCAGGGAAAGGATCCCTCCTCTCGAGATAGGAGGCGGACTCGGGCTCCTCTGGATGTGGGCAGAACTCTGGTGCTTCCTCTCGAGTGGAGACGGGTATGTCGGGGAACTTCTTGAGTTGCAGCAAGGGTGTGAAGGACCCTTGGAAGTTCCAGAGGTTAGGTGTGATTAGCCTCGAGAAGCCTCAGCGGAAATGGGCCTCATCTCGCCTGGAGGGGAGAACCTCCTGGATTTTGTCGAGTTGCTGCAGGTGCTCTCGACTTACGACGGGGACCTCAGGGACCCGCTCTAGTGGCCTCAGGAAAGGCCAGTCCCCATGCGAGTTGCTAGGGCGCCTCTAGGGATTCCACTCCTGTCGATGGCGGGGCCTAAGATCTTGTGTGGAGTCGGTGCCGTAACCTGTGCATTCCTCTCCAGTGCCTACATGGATCTTGGGGTACTTCTGGAGTCTCCCCAGGGGGGTCAGACCTCGTCTCGAGTGGGGGCATGCACGTGCGCTTTCCTCCCGAGCTGTAGCAGCAGTGTCACCCTTCCCTTCGAGTGGATCAAGGGATCTGTGGCTTACCCTCGAGGCTTTCCCACGAGGCTTTCCCACAGGGCTGTCCCAGGTGCCACCGTGGTGTGACTCGATCCTCGGCTTGAAAGTCGACGCAGTGCAGGGAAAACAGTTTTCCCTGGAATGGACTGAGACATCTGGGGGACTCTGGGAATGGTGGCATGACCCTTGAGTTCTTCTCGCCTTTCCTGTGGAGAGCGCCTCCTCTTGAGATGCGACCAAACTCTGGGAATTCTTTCCCAACCACGCAGGGAAAGGATCCCTCCTCTCGAGCTAGGAGGCAGAAACGGGGCTCCTCTGGATGTGGCAGAACTCTCGTGTTTCCTCTCGAGTGTAGACGGGTATGTCGGGGAACTTCTTGAGTTGCCAGCAAGGGTGTGAAGGACCCTTTGGAAGTTCCAGAGTTAGGTATGATTAGCCTCGAGACACCTCAGCGGAAATGGGCCTCATCTCGCCTGGAGGGGAGAACCTCCTGGATTTTTCTCGAATTGCGGCAGGTGCTCTCGACTTATGACGGGGACCTCAGGGACCCGCTCTGGTGGCCTCAGGAAAGGCCAGTCCCCATGCGAGTAGCTCCAGGGCCTCTCGGGATTCCTCTCCCATGGATGCCGTGGCCTAAGACCTTGTGTGGAGTTCTTGCCGGAACCTGAGGATTCCTCTCCAGTGCCGACAGGAATCTTGGGGTACTTCTGGAGTCTTCCGAGGGGCGTTAGTTCTCGTCTCGAGTGGGGGCATGCACGTGCGCTTTCCTCCCGAGCTGTAGCAGCAGTGTCACGCTTCCCTTCGCGTTGGATCAAGGGATCTGTGACTTTCCCTCGAGGCTTTCCACGAGGCTTTCCCTCGAGGCTTTCCCACAGGGCTATCTCAAGTGCCACTGTGGTGTCAGTCGATCCTCGGCTTGAAATTCGAGGAATTGCAGGGAAAAAAGTTTTCCGGGGAATGGACTGAGACACCTGGGGTACTCTGGGAATGGTGGCACGTCCCTGGAGTTCCTCTCGCCTTTCTTGTGGAAAGCACCTCCTCTTGAGATGTGTCGGGATGGCCGGGAATCTTTCCCGACCACGCAGGAAACGAGGATCCCTCCTCTCGAGCTATGAGGCGGAAACGGGGCTCCTCTGGATGTGGGTGGGACTATCGTGCTTCCTCTCGAGTGGTGACGGCTATGTCGGGGAACTTCTTGAGTTGCAGCAAGGGTGTGGAAGGACCCTTTGGAAGTTTAGAGGTTAGGTGTGATTAGCCTGGTGACGCCTCAGAGGAAATGGGCCTCACTCGCCTGGAGGGGAGAACTTCCTGGATTTTCGAGTAGCGGCAGGAGCTTTCGACTACGTCGGGGACCTCAGGGACCCGCTCTGGTAGCCTCAGGAAAGGCCAGTCCCCATGCGAATTATTGGGGAGCCGGTCTGCGATTCCTCTCTCGTCGATGCTGGGCCTAAGTCCTG
>NW_017219042.1:0-11597 GCF_001704415.2 Capra hircus | reverse complement strand
TTGGAAAGCCTCGTGGGAAAGCTCGAGGGAAAAGCCACAGATCCTTGATTCCACGCGAAGGGAAGCGTGACACTGCTGCTACAGCTCGGGAGGAAAGCGCACGTGCATGCCCCCACTCGAGACGAGGACTGACTCCCTGGGAGACTCCAGAAGTACCCCAGATCCATGTCAGCACTGGAGAGGAATCCTCAGGTTCCGGCACCACTCCACACAAGTCTTAGGCCCCGCATCGACGGGAGAGGAATCCCGAGAGGCCCCCGAGCAACTCGCAAGGGGACTGGCCTTTCCTGAGGCCACCAGAGCGGTCCCTGAAGTCCCCTTCGTAAGTCGAGAGCACCTGCCGCAACTCGAGAAAATCCAGGAGGTTCTCCCCTCCAGGCGAGATGAGGCCATCTCCGCTGAGGCGTCTCGAGGCTAATCACACCTAACTCTGGAACTTCCAAAGGTCCTTCACACCCTTGCTGCAACTCAAGAAGTTCCCCGACATTACCCGTCTCCACTCGAGAGGAATCCAGAGAGTCCCGCCCATATCCAGAGGGCCCCGTTTCCGTCTCCTAGCTCAAGAGGAGGGATCCTTTCCCTGCGTGGTCAGGAAAGAATTCCGGCGTTCCCGTCGCATCTCAAGAGGAGGCGCTCTCCACAGGAAAGGCGAGAACTCCAGGGTCGTGCCACCATTCCAGAGTCCAGATGTCTCAGTCCATTCCAGGGAACCTGTTTTCCCTGCACTGCCTCGACTTTCAAGCCGAGGATCGACTCACACGTGGCACGTGGGACAGCCCTGTGGGAAAGCCTCGTGGGAAAGCCAGAGGGAAAGCCACAGATCCCTTGAAAAGGGAAGCGTGACACTGCTGCTACAGCTCGGGAGGAAAGCGCACGTGCATGCCCCCACTCGAGATGAGGACTGACTCCCTGGGGAGACTCCAGAAGTACCCCAAGATCCATGTCAGCACTGGAAGAAATCCTCAGGTTCCGGCACGACTCCACACAAGGTCTTAGGCCCGGCATCGACGGGAGAGGAATCCCGAGAGGCCCCCGAGCAACTCGCATGGGGACTGGCCTTCCTGAGGCCACCAGATCGGGTCCCTGAGGTCCCCGTCGTAAGTCGAGAGCACCTGCCGCACTCGAGAAAATCCAGGAGGTTCTCCCCTCCAGGCGAGATGAGGCCCATTTCCGCTGAGGTATCTCAGGCTAATCACACCTAACATCTGGAACTTCCAAAGGGTCCTTCACACCCTTGCTGCAACTCAAGAAGTTCCCCGACGTAACGTCTCCACTCGAGAGGAAGCACGAGAGTTCCCCGCACATCCAGAGGAGCCCCGTTTACCTCCTAGCTCGAGAGGAGGGATCCTTTCCCAGCGTGGTGGGAAAGAATTCCCGGCGTTCCCGTTGCATCTCAAGAGGAGGCGCTCTCCACAGGAAAGGCGAGAGGAACTCCAGGGTCGTGCCACCATTCCCAGAGTCCCCAGATGTCTCAGTCATTCCAGGGAAATCTGTTTTCCCTGCACTGCCTCGACTTTCAAGCCGAAGATCGACTCACACTCGGTGGCACTGGGACAGCCCTGTGGGAAAGCCTCGGGAAACCTCAAGGGAAAGACACAGATCCCTTGATCCACGCGAAGGGAACGGACACTGCTGCTACAGCTCGGGAGGAAAGCGCACGTGCATGCCCCACTCGAGACGAGGACTGAGCCCTGGGGAGACTCCAGAAGTACCCTAAGATCCATGTGCACTGGAAAGGAATCCTCAGGTTCCGGCACTGACTCCACACAAGGTCTTAGGCCCCAGCATCGCCGGGAGAGGAATCCCGAGAGGCCCCGAGCAACTCGCATGGGGACTGGCCTTTCCTGAGGCCACCAGAGCGGATCCCTGAGGTCCCGGTCGTAAGTCGAGAGCACCTGCCGCATCTCGAGAAAATCCAGGAGGTTCTCCCTCCAGGCGAATGAGGCCCATTTCCTTGAGGCAACTGGGGTAATCACACTTTAACTCTGGAACTTCCAAAGGGTCCTTCACACCCTTGCTGCAACTCAAGAAGTTCCCCGACATACCCGTGTCCACTCAAGAGGAATCCGAGAGTCCCGCCCATATCCAGAGTGGCCCCGTTTCCGCCTGCTAGCTCGAGAGGAGGATACGTTCCCTGCGAGGAAAGAATTCCCGGCGTTCCCGTCGCATCTCAAGAGGCGCTCTCCACAGGAAAGGCGAGAGGAACTCCAGGGTCGTGTCCCCATTCCCTGAGTCCCCAGATGTCTCAGTCCATTCCAGGGAAACTGTTTTCCCTTCACTGCCTCGATTTTAAGCCGAGGATCGACTCACACCACGTGACACGTGGGAAGCCCTGTGGGAAAGCCTCGTGGGAAAGCATCGAGGGAAAGACACAGATCCCTTGATCCACGAAAAGGGAAGCGCGACACTGCTGCTACAGCTCGGGAGAAAAGCACACGTGCATGCCCCCACTCGAGACGAGGACTACGCCCTGGGGAATCCAGAAGTCCCGAAGATCCATGTCGGCACTGGAGAGGAATTCTCACGTTCGGCACTGACTCCACATAAGGTCTTAGGCCCGGCATCGACGGGAGAGGAATCCGAGAGGCCCCGAGCAACTCGCATGGGGACTGGCCTTTCCTGAGGCCACCAGAGCGGTCCCTGAGGTCCCCGTCGTAAGTCGAGAGCACCTGCCGCAACTCGAGAAAATCCAGGAGGTTCTCCCCTCCAGGCGACATGAGGCCCATTTCCGCTGAGGTATCTCGAGGCTAATCACACCTTACCTCTGGAACTTCCAAAGGTCCTTCACACCCTTGCTGCAACTCAAGAAGTTCCCCGACATACCGTTTCCACTCGAGAGGAAGCACGAGAGTCCCCCACATCCAGAGGAGCCCCGTTTCCTCCTCCTAGCTCGAGAGGAGGGATCCTTTACCTGCGTGGTCGGGAAAGAATTCCCGCGTTCCCGTCGCATCTCAAGAGGAGGCGTTCTCCATAGGAAAGGCGAGAGGAACTCCAGGGTCGTGCCATATTCCCAAAGTCCCCCAGATGTCTCAGTCCATTCCAGGGAAACCTGTTTTCCCTGCACTGCCTCGACTTTCAAGCCGAGGATCGACTCACACAACGGTCACGTGGGAAAGCCCTGTGGGAAAGCCTCGTGGGAAAGCCTCATGGGAAAAGAGGAAAGCCACAGATCCCTTGATCCACGTGAAGGGAAGCGTGACACTGCTGCTACAGCTCTAGAGGAAAGCGCAAGTGCATAGCCCCCACTCGAGATGAGGACTGACGCCCTGGGGAGACTCCAGAAGTACCCCAAGATCCATGTCAGCACTGGAGAGGAATGCTCAGGTTCCGGCACCGACTCCACACAAGGTCTTAGACCCCGGAATCTACGGGAGAGGAATCCTGAGAGGCCCCAGAGCAATTCGCATGGGGACTTGCCTTTCCTGAGGCCACCAGAGTGGGTCCCTGAGGTCCCCATCGTAAGTCGAGAGCACCTGCCGCAACTCGAGAAAATCCAGGAGGTTCTCAAATCCAGGCGAGATGAGGCCCATTTCCTCTGAGGGGGTAATCACACTTAAACTCTGGAACTTCCAAAGGGTCCTTCACACCCTTGCTGCAACTCAAGAAGTTCCCAGACATACCCGTCTCCACTCAAGAGGATCCCAAGGGTCCCGCCCATATCCAGAGGGCCCCGATTCCGCCTGCTAGCTCGAGGAGGTATCCTTTCCCTGCGTGGTCGGGAAAGTATTCCTAGCGTTCCCGACTCATCTCAAGTGTAGGCGCTCTCCACAGGAAAGGCGAGAGGAACTCCAGTTCGGCCCCATTCCCAAAGTCCCCCAGATGTCTCAGTCCATTCCAGGGAAACCTGTTTTCCCTGCACTGCCTCGACTTTCAATCCGAGGATCACTCACATCACGTGACACGTGGGAAAGCCCTGTGGGAAAGCTCGTGGGAAAGCCTCATGGGAAAGCCTCGAGGGAAAGACACAGATCCCTTGATCCACCGAAAAGGGAAGCGCTGACACTGCTGCTACAGCTCGGGAGGAAAGCGCACGTGCATGCCCCCACTCGAGACGAGGACTGACTGCCTCTGGGGAGACACCAGAAGTCCCCGAAGATCCATGTCGGCACTGGAGAGGAATTCTCAGGTTCTGGCACCTGACTCCACCACAAGGTCTTGAGGCCCCGACTATCGACGGAGAGGAATCCCGAGAGGCCCCCGAGCAAACTGCATGGGGACTGGCCTGTTCCTGAGGCCACCAAGAGCGGGTCCCTGAGTTCCCCGTCATAAGTCGAGAGCACCAGCCGCAACTCGAGAAAATCCAGGAGGTTCTCCCCTCCTAGGCGAGCTGAGACCTATTTCCGCTGAGGTATCTCGAGGCTAATCACACCTTACCTCTGGAACTTCCAAAAGGGTCCGTCACATCCGCTTGCTGCAACTCAAGAAGTTCCCCGACATACCCGTCTCCACTCAAGAGGAACCCCGAAGGTCCCGCCCATATCCAGAGTGGCCCCGTTTCCGCCTGCTAGCTCGAGAGGAGGCATCCTTTCCCTGCGTGGTCGGGAAAGAATTCCTAGCGTTCCCGTCTCATCTCAAGAGTAGGCGCTCTCCACAGGAAAGGCGAGAGGAACTCCAGTATCAGGCCCCCATTCCAGAGTCCCCCAGATGTTTCAGTCCATTCCAGGGAAACCTGTTTTCCCTGCACTGCGTCGACTTTCAAGCCGAGGATGGACTCACACCGCGATGGCCACGTTGGACAGCCCTGTGGGAAAGCCTCGTTGGGAAAGCCTCGTGGGAAAGCCTCGAGGGAAAGCCACAGATCCCTTGATCCATGCGAAGGGAAGCGCAACACTGCCTGCTACAGCCTCAGGAGGAAAGCGCACGTGCATGCCCCCCAGTCGAGACGAGGACTGACTCCCCTGGGGAGACTCCAGAAGTACCCCCAATATCCATGTCTGCACTGCAGAGGAATCCTCAGGTTCGCGCACTGACTCCACACAAGGTCTTAGGCCCCCAGCATCGACGGGAGAGGAATCCCGAGAGGCCCCCATGCAACTAGCATGGGGACTGGCCTTTCCTGAGGCCACCAGAGAGGGTCCCCTGTCGTCCCCATCGTAAGACGAGAGCCCCCGCCGCAACTCGAAGAAAATCCAGGAGGTTCTCCCCTCCAGGCGAGATGAGGCCCATTTCCGCTGAAGCGTCTTGAGGCTATTCACACCTAACCTCTGGAACTTTCCAAAGGGTCCTTCACACCCTTGCTGCAACTCAAGAAGTTCCCCGACATACCCGTCTCCACTCAAGAGGAACACGAGAGTCCCGCCGCACTTCCAGAGTGGCCCCGTTTCCGCCTGCTAGCTCGAGAGGAGGGATCCTTTCCCTGTGTGGTCGGGAAAGAATTCCTAGCGTTCCCGTCGCATCTCAAGAGGAGGCGCTCTCCAGAGGAAGGCGAGAGGAACTCCAGGATCAGGCCCCATTCCCAGAGTCCCCCAGAATTCTCAGTTTATTCCAGGGAAACCTGTTTTCCCTGCACTGCCTTCGACTTTCAAGCCGAGGATCAACTCAAACCACAGTAGCACGTGGGAAAGCCCTGTGGGGAAGCCTCGTGGGAAAGCCTTGTGGGAAAGCCTTGAGGGAAAGCCACAGATCCCTTGATCCACGCGAAGGGAAGCTTGACACTGCTACTACAGCTCGGAAGGAAAGCGCACGTGCATCGCCCCACTCGAGACCAGGACTGACTCCACTGGGGAGACTCCAGAAGTACCCCAAGATCCATGTCAGCACTGGAGAGGAAACCTCAGGTCTGCACCGACTCCACCAAGGTCTGAGGCCCCGATATCGACGGGAGAGGAATCCGAGAGGCCCCGAGCAACTAGCTTGGGGACTGGCCTTTCCTGAGGCCAAAGAGCGGGTCCCTGAGGTCCCCATCGTAAGTCGAGAGCACCTGCCGAAACTCGAGAAAATCCAGGAGGTTTCTCCCATCCAGGCGAGATGAGGGCCATTTCCGCTGAGGCGTCTCCAGGCTAATCACACCTAACCTCTGGAACTTCCAAAGGGTTCTTCACACCCTTGCTGCAACTCAAGATGTTCCCCGACATACCCATCTCCACTCGAGAGGAAGCACAAGAGTCCCGCTCACATCCAGAGGAGCCCCGTTTCCGCCTCCTAGCTCGAGAGGAGGGATCCTTTCCCTGCGTGGTCGGGAAAGAATTCCCGGCATTCCCGTCGTATCTCAAGAGGAGGCACTCTCTACAAGGAAAGGAGAGAGGAACTCCAGGGTGGTGCCACCATTACCAGAGTCCCCCAGAGGTCTCAGTCCATTCCAGGGAAAACTGCTTTCCCTGCACTGCCTAGACTTTCAAGCCGAGGATCCACTCACACCACCGGTGGCACGTGGGAGAGCTCTGTGGGAAAGCCTCGTGGGAAAGCCTCGAGGGAAAGCCTCGAGGGAAAGCCACAGATCCCTTGATCCAAGCGAATGGAAGCGCGACACTGCTGCTACAGCTCGGGAGGAAAGCGGACGTGTATGCCCCCACTAGTGACGAGGACTGACTCCACTGGGGAGACTCCAGAAGTACCCCAAGATCCATGTCAGCACTGGGAGAGGAATCCTCACTTTCCGGCACCCACTCCACACAAGATCATAGGCCCCGGCATCGACGGGGAGAGGAATCCCGAGAGGCCCCATGAGCAACTCGCATGGGGACTGGCCTTTTCCTGAGGCCACCAGAGTGGGTCCCTGAAGTCCCCTTCGTAAGTCGAGAGCACCTGCTGCAACTCGAGAAAAATCCAGGAGGTTCTCCCCTCCAGGCGAGATGAGGCCCATCTCCGCTGAGGCGTCTCGAGGCTATTCACACCTAAACTCTGGAAACTTCCAAAGGGTCCTTCACACCCTTGCTGCAACTCCAGAAGTTCCCCGACATTCCCGTCTCCACTCGAGAGGAAGCACGAGAGTCCCGGCCACATCCAGAGGAGCCCCGTTTCCGTCTCCTAGCTAGAGAGGAGGGATCCTTTCCCTGCATGGTCAGGAAAGTATTCCCGGCGTTCCCGTCGCATCTCAAGAGGAGGCGCTCTCCACAGGAAAGGCGAGAGGAACTCCAGGGTCGTGCCACCATTCCCAGAGTCAACCAGATGTCTCCGTCCATTCCAGGGAAACCTGTTTTCCCTGCACTGCCTCGACTTTCAAGCCGAGGATCGACTCACACCACGGTGGCACGTGTGACAGCCCTGTGTGAAAGCCTCAGGGGAAAGCCCCTGATCCCTTGATCACCGCGAAGGGAAGTACGACACTGCAGCTACAGTTCGGGAGGAAAGCGCACGTGCATGCCCCCACTCGAGATGAGGACTGACTCACCTGGGGAGACTCCAGAAGTACCCCAAGATCCATGTCAGCACTGGAGAGGAATCCTCAGGTTCCCGCACCGACTCCACACAAGGTCTTAGGCCCCGGCATCGACGGGGGAGGAATCCCGAGAGGCCCCCGAGCAACTCGCATGGGGGACTGGCCCTTCCTGAGGCCACCAGATCGGGTCCCTGAGGTCCCCCGTCGTAAGTCGAGAGCACCTGCCGCACCTCGAGAAAATCCAGGAAGTTTCTCCCCCTCCATTCGAGATGAGGCCCATTTCCGCTGTGGCGTCCTGAGGCTAATCACATCTAACATCTGGAACTTCCAAAGGGTCCTTCACACCCTTGCTGCAACTCAAGAAAGTTCCCCGACGTAAAACGTCTCCACTCGAGAGGAAAGCACGAGAGTCCCGCCCACATCCAGAGGAGCCCCGTTTCCACCTCCTAGTTCGAGGGAGGGATCCTTTCCCAGCGTGGTCGGGAAAGAATTCCCGGCGTTCCCGTTGCATCTCAAGAGGAGGTGCTCTCCACAGGAAAGGCGAGAGGAACTCCAGGGTCGTGCCACCATTCCCAGAGTCCCCTGGATGTCTCAGTCAATTCCAGGGAAATCTGTTTTCCCTGCACTGCCGCGACTTTCAAGCCGAAGATCGACTCACATCTCGGTGGCACCTGGGACAGCCCTGTGGGAAAGCCTCGTGGGAAAACCTCAAGGGACAGACACAGATCCCTTGATCCACGCGAAGGGAAGAACGGCACTGCTGCTGCAGCTCGGGAGGAAAAGCGCACGTGCATGCCGCCTCTCGAGACGAGGACTGAGCCCTGGGGAGACTCCCAGAAGTACCCTAAGATCCATGTGTGCACTGGAAAGGAATCCTCAGGTTCCGGCACTGACTCCACACAAGGTCTTAGGCCCAGCATCGCCGGGAGAGGAATCCCGAGAGGCCCCGAGCAACTCGCATGGGGACTGGCCTTTCCTGAGGCCACCAGAGCGGATCCCTGAGGTCCCGGTCGTAAGTCGAGAGCACCTGCCGCATCTCGAGAAAATCCAGGAGGTTCTCCCCTCCAGGCGAATTGAGGCCCATTTCCGTTGAGGCAACTAGGGGGTAATCACACTTTAACTCTGGAACTTCCAAAGGGTCCTTCACACCCTTGCTGCAACTCAAGAAGTTCCCCGACATACCCGTGTCACTCAAGAGGAATCCGAGAGTCCCGCCCATATCCAGAGTGGCCCCGTTTTCCGCCTGCCTAGCTCGAGAGGAGGGATACGTTCCCTTCGTGGTCAGGGAAAGAATTCCCGGCGTTTCCCGTCGCATATCAAGAGGAGGCGCTCTCCACAGGAAAGCGCGAGAGGAACTCCAGGGTCGTGTCCCCATTTCCCTGAGTCCCCCAGATGTCTCAGTCCATTCCAGGGAAAACTGTTTTCCCTTCACTGTCTCGATTTTAAGCCGAGGATCGACTCACAACCACCGTGTCACGTGGGGAAAGCCCTTTGGGAAAGCCTCGTGGGAAAGCCTCATGGGAAAGTCTAGAGGGAAAGCCACAGATCCCTTGATCCATGAAAACGGAAGCGTGACACTGCTGCTACAGCTCGGGAGAAAAGCACACGTGCATGCCCCACTCGAGACCGAGGACTTACGCCTCTGGGGAGACTCCAGAAGTCCCCGAAGATCCATGTCGGCACTGGAGAGGAATCCTCACGTTCCGGCACTGGACTCCACATAAGGTCTTAGGCCCCGGCATCGATGGAGAGGAATCCCGAGAGAGGCCCCGAGCAACTCGCATGGGGACTGGCGTTTCCTGAGGCCACCAGAGTGGGTCCCTGAGGTCCCGTCGTAAGTCGAGAGCACCTGCCGCAACTCGAGAAAATCCAGGAGGTTCTCCCCTCCAGGCGACATGAGGCCCATTTCCGCTGAGGTATCTCGAGGCTAATCACACCTTACCTCTGGAACTTCCAAAGGGTCCTTCACACCCTTGCTGCAACTCAAGAAGTTCCCCGACATACCCGTTTCTACTCGAGAGGAAGCACGAGAGTTCCCCGCACATCCAGAGGAGCCGCGTTTCCTCCTCCTAGCTCGAGAGGAGGGATCCTATACCTGCGTGGTCGGGAAAGAATTCCCGGCGTTCCCGTCGCATCTCAAATGGAGGCGTTCTCCATAGGAAAGGCGAGAGGAACTCCAGGGTCGTGCCATATTCCCAAAGTCCCCCAGATGTCTCAGTCCATTCCAGGGAAACCTGTTTTCCCTGCACTGCCTCGACTTTCAAGCCGAGGATCGACTCACACAACGGTGGCACGTGAGACATCCCTGTGGGAAAGCCTCGTGGGAAAGCCTCGAGGGAAAGACACAGATCCCTTGATCCACGTGAAGGGAAGCGTGACACTGCTGCTACAGCTCTAGAGGAAAGCGCAAGTGCATAGCCCCACTCGAGATGAGGACTGACTCCCCTGGGGAGACTCCAGAAGTACCCCAAGATCCATGTCAGCACTGGAGAGGAATGCTCAGGTTCCGGCACCGACTCCACACAAGGTCTTAGACCCCGGAATCTACGGGAGAGGAATCCTGAGAGGCCCCAGAGCAATTCGCATGGGGACTTGCCTTTCCTGAGGCCACCAGAGTGGGTCCCTGAGGTCCCCATCGTAAGTCGAGAGCACCTGCCGCAACTCGAGAAAATCCAGGAGGTTCTCAATCCAGGCGAGATGAGGCCCATTTCCTCTGAGGCAAAAAGGGGGTAATCACACTTAAACTCTGGAACTTCCAAAGGGTCCTTCACACCCTTGCTGCAACTCAAGAAGTTCCCAGACATACCCGTCTCCACTCAAGAGGATCCCAAGGGTCCCGCCCATATCCAGAGTGGCCCCGATTCCGCCTGCTAGCTCGAGAGGAGGTATCCTTTCCCTGCGTGGTCGGGAAAGTATTCCTAGCGTTCCCGACTCATCTCAAGTGTAGGCGCTCTCCACAGGAAAGGCGAGAGGAACTCCAGTCTCAAGCCCCATTCCCAAAGTCCCCTGGATGTCTCAGTCCATTCCAGGGAAACCTGTTTTCCCTGCACTGCCTCGACTTTCAATCCGAGGATCCACTCACATCACGGTGACACGTGGGACAGCCCTGTGGGAAAGCCTCATGGGAAAGCCTCGAGGGAAAGACACAGATCCCTTGATCCACGCGAAGGGAAGCGCGACACTGATGCTACAGCTCGGGAGGAAAGCGCACGTGCATGCCCCCACTCGAGACGAGGACTGACTGCCCTGGGGAGAATCCAGAAGTACCCCAAGATCCATGTCGGCACTGGAGAGGAATTCTCAGGTTCTGGCACTGAGTCCACACAAGGTCTTAGGACCCAGCATCGACGGGAGAGGAATCCCGAGAGGCCCCCGAGCAACTCGCATGGGGACTGGCCTTTCCTGAGGCCACCACACCGGGTCCCTGAGTTCCCCGTCATAAGTCGAGAGCACCAGCCGCAACTCGAGAAAATCCAGGAGGTTCTCCCCTCTAGGCGAGCTGAGACCTATTTCCGCTGAGGTATCTCGAGGCTAATCACACCTTACCTCTGGAACTTCCAAAGGGTCCGTCACTCCCTTGCTGCAACTCAAGAAGTTCCCCGACATACCCGTCTCCACTCAAGAGGAACCCGAAGGTCCCGCCCATATCCAGAGTGGCCCCGTTTCCGCCTGCTAGCTCGAGAGGAGGCATCCTTTCCCTGCGTGGTCGGGAAAGAATTCCTAGCGTTCCCGTCTCATCTCAAGAGTAGGCGCTCTCCACAGGAAAGGCGAGAGGAACTCCAGTATCAGGCCCCATTCCCAGAGTCCCCCAGATGTTTCAGTCCATTCCAGGGAAACCTGTTTTCCCTGCACTGCGTCGACTTTCAAGCCGAGGATGGACTCACACCGCGATGGCACGTTGGACAGCCCTGTGGGAAAGCCTCTTGGGAAAGCCTCGTGGGAAAGCCTCGAGGGAAAGCCACAGATCCCTTGATCCATGCGAAGGGAAGCGCAACACTGCTGCTACAGCTCAGGAGGAAAGCGCACGTGCATGCCCCAGTCGAGACGAGGACTGACTCCCCTGGGGAGACTCCAGAAGTACCCCAATATCCATGTCTGCACTGCAGAGGAATCCTCAGGTTCCGGCACTGACTCCACACAAGGTCTTAGGCCCCAGCATCGACGGGAGAGGAATCCGAGAGCCCCCATGCAACTAGCATGGGGACTGGCCTTTCCTGAGGCCACCAGAGAGGTCCCTGTCTGTCGTTCCCCATGGTAAGGAACGAGAAGCCGCCCGCTA
>NW_017219041.1:0-11597 GCF_001704415.2 Capra hircus | reverse complement strand
ACATGCTACAATGAAGATTGAAGGGTCCTTGTGCTGGAACTAAAAACAAGCGCAGCCAAGTAAATGAATAAATATTTGAAAGAAAGAAAGAAAAAGATATGAGAATTGCCTGTTGGTTCAGTGGTTAGGGACTTGATGCTTTCACTGTCAATGGCCAGGGTTCCACACCTGGTTGTGGAACTAAGATCCCACAGGTTCTGTGGCATGACTAAACAAAAACCCAGAAAGATAACTGAGGAGTACAGAATTTCCAAAGTTTGAAAACGAAGCAATATCATGCAAACAGGCTGAGGATAGAGTAAGGATTGCCAGGAACCCGAAGTGCAAAAGTGGCACCTCTGTAATTCACAAGCCTCTTTAATGTTGTGGTTTAGGCTTCTCCTTCTCCTGCTTCTGAACCTAAATAACTTATTGCTCCTAAGAGAATTTGTTATGGGAAAAACACTATTTGAACTGAATGATAGTGAAAATAGCAAATTTTTGAGACAGAGCTAAAGCAGTTTCATGTGTTAATATGCATTACATTTGAAAAGAAGAAAGGTTGGCAAAACAATGAATAATTTTACATGTATTCCCTATAAGGGCGATCAGCTTTTCACATGTATAAATGCTTATGTTTCTTTTCTGTGGATGTTCTGTTTATATCCTTTATCTGAATTTTCAGATGGAGTGTTCATCTGGCTTTTTGTTTTTTTCTTTTTTGCCTTGCTGTGAGGATTAAGGGATCTTAGATCTTCAACCAGGGATTGACTCTCTGCCCTGCAGTGGAAAGCACAAATCTCTAACAACCCGAACACTAAGGAATTCTCAATAAAATATATTTTCTATGTCCTTGTCTAATATGCCACTGTTGCAAATGTTAAAATGTAGCCAGTGTGACTGAGGTATTAAATCTTTGTGTGTGCTTCAGCGGCTTCAGTCTGTCCAACTCTTTGCGACCCCGTCAGTGTAGCGCATCAGGTTCCTCTGAACCCACATCTTTTACATCTCCTGTATTGGCAGGCAGGTACTTTACCACTAGCACCAACTGGGACACCTATTAAATCTTTACTTTAATTAATTTAAAATTAAAAGATATGGCTAGAAGAACCAGATCTTCCTTACAAAAGATTTTCAATTAACTGTATACTCAGTAATTTGTGTATCTCTTAGATATTTTCTCAAGATGAGATTCTATGCCTCCCTCCCTAAATATAGGGCTGCTTTTTAGTGGCTTGTTTCCAAGAACAAAATATGTCAGTAGGAAGGAGACAACTCTATAGCAGAGGAACTAGTGGTAAGTCATATGATAGTATGAATCCTTGATGGGAAGTGATGAGAAAGATATTTTGCCTTGGAAGGATAGTTCTAAAATTATATAAACCCAGGGCAATCAGGAGAAACATACCAAACCCATATAGAGAGTCATTCTGCAAAATACCTGTCCCTGAAGGACTCCTGAAAACTGTCAAAAGTCATGAAAAACAAGGAAAGTTTAAGAAACTGCTATAGACCAGAGTAAGCAAAGGGAGGTATCTGTAGCTTTTTGCTATATATTCTCATGAAGTTCAGTATCCTATATGGGAATATGAAACTAGGAAAGAACATTTGTGGAAAACCTGGTAAAATTTGAGAAAACCCTGGAAACTTAGTTAAAGGCACCCTACTGAAAGATGCTGGAATAATTGTGAAGCATAAAGGAAGTCATTTCACATATATACATTTCAGACATTGCAAGTGTTTTCTCTACATAACACCCACTTCATTTTGACTTCACTGAGATGGAAATCTGAAGTATGGTATACTTAACTGAATGAAAAATCTTCAAATACAAAGGATCAATAATATTTAGACTGTGTCATCTGACTATAATGCAATAATGAGAAATTGACCAAGAAACTTCTTTTAAAATGCCATTCACTTGGAAAATAGAAATAACTATATTAACACATAACACATATCTCTATGGAATTTTCATACAAGAATCCTGGAGCAGATTGCCATTATTTTCTCCAGGGGATCCTCCTGACCCGGATCGAACCCAGGCCTCTTGTGTCTCCTGCATTGGCTGGAAAGTGATTAACCAGTTGAGTGACCAGGGAAGCCCATGCAATATATAGTCTTGTCTTTAGAAGAGAATATTAGGATATACTAGGCAGTGAATGATAATGAACAGTCTATTCGCAAAAATTGTGGGACACAGTTAAATTTGTATGGAGAAACAATGGAAAGAGGAACAGACTTTATTTTCTTGGGTCCAAAAGGATTGTGGATGGTGAATGCAACCATGAGCTTAAAAGCTATGTGGCCCTTGGAAGAAAAGCTATGACAAACCTAGACAGCAGCATATTAAAAAGCAGAGACATTTCTTTGCTGACAAAGTCTATCTAGTCACAGCTATGGTTTTTCTGGCAGTCATGTATGGATGTGACAGCTGGACCATAAAAAGGTGGAGTGCCGAAGAACTGATGCTTTTGAACTGTGGTGTTGGAGAAGACTTTCGAGAGTCCCTTGGACAGCAAGATCTAACCAGTCAATCCTAAGGGAAATCAACTCTGAATATTCACTGGAAGGACTGATGCTGAATCTGATGCTCCAATAGTTTGGCCACCTGATGTGAAAAGCCAACTCATTGAAAACGACCTTGATGCTGGGAAAGACTGAGGGCAAGAGAAGAAGTGGGCAGCGAAGGATATGTTTTGGATGGTATCACCAACTCAATGGACATGAGTTTGAGCAAACTCCAGGAGACAGTGAAGGACAGGGAAGCCTGGTATGCTGGATGCAGTCATGGCGTTGCAAAGAGTCCAACATGACTGAGGGACTGAAAAACAATAAAAAATTAAGGTAATTTTATAGCATTAGATATAAGAGAAATGAGAGCTACAAATAGTTATCTCAAAAAGTTGTAAAGATGAGCAACAGAACAAACTTATAGTGATATGAAGGAATGAAATTAGGAAAGAATGAAAAATGAATATAATAGAGAAGAAAATATTGCAACCAAGCCAAAACTTTATTCTCCCATATGACTACTAGGAGACTTCCAGCAGAACAGGACATTTAAAAAACAGTGTGTAAAGGGCCAAAAAAGAAATATTTTAGGCTTTGCGAATATGATCATTGGTGATTAATTAAGTTTTCAGCCATAGATAACAAACCAAAGAAACTGGCAAGTCCCTGTTCCAACTTTAAGGACTCTGAAAACTGAATTTCACACAATTTTCCCGTCACAAAATAAAATTCTTTTCGGTTTTCCTCAGCCATTAAAAGTCTAAAGCTCTAAAATTAAAAAAAAAAAAAAAAAAAAAAGAAGAAGAAAGAACAAGAAAAAAAAGTAAAGCTCATTCTCAGCTCACAAGGCAGTGCAAAAACAGGGGCAGGCTGTCCCTGCCTTGATTGAATTGTAATTCCAAGAGGAGGGCTTCAAGATCCACTGTAGGATCAAGTTCCTTAAGCAAAGAACTTGCTTAAGGGAGGTCACCCTGAGGGCTGTGAGTGCTGGACACCATCACTGGACTCCCCTGGTAGACTCGGAGGCCGTTCTCAGCCCTGCCCTGCGACTGTGCCATCTGTTTTTTCTTTCTTAGCGTTTGGCGAGCTGAGCAATCCTGATCCAAGACCCTTGAGATTCAGATTCGGCCTGACCACGCCCACAGAGTGCTTTTACTCGGTGGGGGTGGGGGGGGGGGTCCATCGCGCACCCAGGCGCCCAACTGGCCTCCGGCCAATCAGATTGCAGGCGCCGACACCTGGCAGCCAATCATCGGAGGCAGCCGGTACGCCTGTCGGGGGAGGTGAGGCGGCGCCCCAGACCTGAGGAGGCCTCATCCCCTCAGGCTCGCCTCTTCAGGCTTAATCCGGAACTGCCTAGGGAAAGTGAGCCGCAGGCAGTTCTGACTCCTCCGCCACTGGGACCGGTAAGGACTGGAGCCAAAGCGGTGCCTGACGGCTAAAGGGAGGGTTTCTCAGGTCCCCACTTAAACACGAGGCGTTTCTCGCCGGGGCAGCTGGTGAGGACCCGGGCCCTCAGGAGGGAGCGTGCCGCAGGACTCACAGGCCGCAGGCTCCTTTCGCCCTCTCCCCTCTCTAGTCTGGGTGGGCTCTGCTCTCCAGCAGCTTTCCGCCCGCGGGGTAGGACAAGCCAGCTCGCGGAAAGGGCCTCTTAGGCCCCTGGCCCCCGGCACCACCCCCAGCTCTCCTGTGGAACCTAATGTATTTAAACACACACACACACACAAATCTTCATGGCCCAACCCGGTTCTGCACCCAGCAAAAAAAAAAAAAAAATCGATCTAGTGGCCTCTTCACTGCCCTGGTGCTTTGGTCCTTTTCCTGTTTCCTCTGCCTCTCCTCGGACTCCAGGGCTGCCCCGTCCCTGGGGGCCCCGAGATTCAGGCCTTTGGTTCGGGAAGTTGGCAGATGAGGTATTTGTTTGTTTGTGACTGAGAGAAGGGAGGTGGAGGAAGAAGCTCAGGGAAAAGGAGTTCAATCACTTGCTCTGGTTGAGTGTGAGACGCCTGGTCAGCATCCGTAGGGTAGGACCAGGTAGGGCCTGGGGGGATAGAATGTTCCCGGAACAGGTGACTCACCCTGACCTTTCCTCTGCTCGTCCCCAGGATGTGACCGTTTGCTGCCTGGGAGGTCTCAAGCGCTCAGGATTTTCAGTGGGCCCCTGAGGTAAGGTGACAGACATCTTTACAATAAGGGACAAAGTTGTGGCTTTCTTACTTTCTGTTTTTCTCCGTTCATTTGTGAGCCGACACGTTGCTGTTGAGAGAGAGTGTTCCTGATTGGGGATTACCTGACCCTGATTGCGGGTGCTGACTTAAGGGGAATCATGGTTTCAGGTTTGCAGCTTTCTGAGTGGCAACCTTAAAAACAGACAGGGTGACTTGCTTTCTCCTGCCTTCTTGAAAGAAAAAAAGTAAGAGCACCATGGGTCTTAAGCTGTGTAGAGCTGACGCCTACCACTTGGTGAGGCTAAAATGGGGCAATGCACATATCCTAAGGTTTTAGCTACGAAAGCAAAGCAATGCAAGGGGTGGATTAGGATTCTGGGCTTTCACTGCAGTGGTCTGATTCAGTCTCTGGTCAGGGAACTGGGACCCCACAAGCCAAGCAGTATGACCAAATGAATAAATGAATCAAGTGGTTCATTCAGAGAAAATGTGTTGTGATTTAACATGTTCACGTGGGATTACTTGCTCATTTCTGTACCCTTAAGGGCTTTATTTCATTAAGTAAGTGAACTCCGTTGGATGGGGGCGAGGCACCATCTGAGTTCATTTCATGCGAGTAAACAAGATCATAGTAGCTCTGTGCCCAGCAACTTATGTGCCTACAGCTGTGTTGTATACTTATCTTGCTGGTACAGCTTTGAATTCACAGCATGTTTTGTTTCGGTTACAACATGTGGCTTCATAGGATATTAGTTCCCAACCAGGGATCGAACACAGGATCCTGGCAGTGAGACGGCTGAGTCCTAAGCAAACCACTGGACTGCCAGGCAACTCCTGTTTTTCGGTGCTTTGGTTTGTTTTTGTGTGTGTGTGTGTGTGTGTTTTAATTTTTGCTCTATTTATAGGAGAACTCTTCTGTGTGTAAGTATGATGTGAATGGTATTATAACTTGAAATGTTTGTGTTGTACATATGATCTCAAAATTGAATAGTTTGAAAGAACTTAACACTTGTATTCTCTTGGCCTAGGATCTCTCCTGAGGTAGTAGTCAAGCTTTTGTCTGGCTTGGCAACCTCTGAAGACTTAGCTTGTTGAATCTAAGCTCTCTCACTTGGCTGTACTCATGAAGCCTCAGTTCCTCCTTCTGTGGGCCTCTGCAAGGGGCTTCTCTTGTGGAGGCTGCTGTCTTTTCTCAGAATGAGCGATTCAGGAAAGCACTTACACCCATGATAAAGTGCAGAGTCTTTTTTCAGATGTTACACATCTTCACTTCTATATTTGCTTAGTCTCGCAGGTCAACCCTGTGATAGATTGAGAGAGAACTACACAGGGGTGGGAATATCAGGAGATTCGCTTCGCTTGAAAGCTGGTTACCATACCCATTAATCCACCATGCCAGCCTTTTTTTTCATATGATCTCAGTTCTGTTACTGTGAGCAAATTATTTGGCTTGTGTACTCTTGTTGTGTCTGCTAGTGCTGCTAAGCTGCTTCAGTCATGTCCGACTCTGCAATCTCATGGACAGCAGCCCACCAGGCTCCCCATTCCTGGGATTCTCCCAGGCAAGAACACTGGAATGGGTTGCCATTTCCTTCTCCAATGAATAAGAGTGACAAGTGAAATTGAAGTCGCTCAGTCGTGTCCAACTCTGAATCCCCATGGACTGTGGCCTACCAGGCTCCTCCGTCTGTGGGATAGATGTTTTTCTGAAACTCTCTTGCTTTTTACATGATCCAATGGATATCAGCAATTTGATCTCTGGTTCCTCTTCCTTTTCTAAAATCAGCTTGAACATCAGGAAGTTCACAGTTTACATATTGCTGAAGCCTGGCTTGGAGAATTTTGAGCATTACCTTATTAGCGTGAGAGATGAGTGTGATTGTGCGGTAGTTTGAGCATTCTTTGGCGTTGCCTTTCTTTGGAATTGGAATGAAAACTGACCTTTTCCAGTCCTGTGGCGACTGCTGAGTTTTCCAAATTTGCTGGCATAGTGAGTGCAGCACTTTCACAGCATCATCTTTCAGGATTTGAAATAGCTCTACTGAAATTCCATCACCTCCACTAGCTTTGTTGGCAGTGATGCTTTTGAAGCCTGCTTGACTTCACATTCCAGGATGTCTGGCTCTACATGAGTGATCACACCATCGTGATTTTCCTTGTCATGAAGATCCTTTTCTGTACAGTTCTTCTGTGTATTCTTACCATCTCTTCTTAATATCTTCTGCTTCTGTTAGGTCCGTACCATTTCTGTCCTTTATTGAGCCCATCTTTGCATAAAATATTCCCTTGGTATTTCTAATTTTCTTGAAGAGATCTCTAGTCTTTCCCATTCTGTTTGTTTCCTCTTTCTTTGCACTGATTACTGAAGAAGGCTTTCTTATCTCTTCTTGCTATTCTTTAGACCTCTGCATTCAGATGCTTATATCTTTCCATTTCTCCTTGCCTATTGACTTCTCTTCTTTTCACAGCTATTTGGAAGCCTTCCTCAGACAGCCATTTTGCTTTTTTGCATTTCTTTTTGCATTGTCTCTTGTACAATGTCATGAACATCATTCCATAGTTCATCAGGCACTCTATCTATCAGATCTAGGCCCTTAAATCTATTTCTCACTTCCAGTGTATAATCATAAGGGATTTGATTGAGGTCATACCTGAATGGTCTAGCAGTTTTCCATGCTTTCTTCAATTTCAGTCTGAATTTGGTAATAAGGAGTTCATTTTCTGAGCCACAGTCAGCTCCTGGTCATGTTTCTGTTGACTGTATAGAGCTTCTCCATCTTCGGCTGCAAAGAATATAATCAATCTGATTTCTGTGTTGATCAGCTGGTGATGATATGTAGAGTCTTCTCATGTGTTGTTGGAAGAGGATGTTTGCTATGACCAGTGCATTTTCTTGGCAAAACTCTGTTAGTCTTTGCCTTGCTTCATTCTGCATTCCAAGGCCAGTTTGCCTGTTACTCCAGGTGTTTCTTGACTTCCTACTTTTGCATTCCACTCCCCTATAATAAAAAGGACACCGTTTTTGGGTGTTAGTTCTACAAGGTCTTGTAGGTCTTCATAAAACCATTCAGTTTCAGCTTCTTCAGCATTACTGTTGGGGCATAGACTTGGATTATTGTGATATTGAATGGCTTGCCTTAGTAACGAACAGGGATCATTCTGTCGTTTTTGAGATTGCATCCAAGTACTGCATTTCGGACTTTTTTGTTGACCATGATTGCTACTCCATTTCTTCTGAGGATTCCTGCTGCAGTAGTAGATAAAATGGTCATCTGAGTTAAATTCACCCATTCCAGTCCACTTTAGTTCACTGATTCCTAGAATGTCGACTTTCACTCTTGCCATCTCCTGCTTGACCACTTCCAATTTGCCTGGATTCATGGACCTGACATTCCAGGTTCCTATGCAGTATTGCTCTTTACAGCATTGGACCTTGCTTCTATCACCAGTCACATCCATTGCTGGGTATTTGTTTTTGCTTTGGCTCCATCCCTTCATTCTTTCTGAAGTTATTTCTCCACTGACCTCCAGTAGCATATTGGGCACCTACTGACCTAGGGAGTACCTCTTTCAGTATCCTACTGTTTTGCCTTTTCATTTCTTAGTAATCACATAGCTGGCTCTCTATGTCTGTGAGTCTGTTTCTGTTTCATAGATAAGTTCATTTGTGTCATATTTTAGAGTCCATGTAAGTGATACCATACGATATTTGTCTTTCTCTTCTTTTTTTTTTTAATTTTATTTTTACTTTATTTTACTTTACAGTACTGTATTGGTTTTGCCATACATTGACATAAATCCACCACGGGTGTACATCAGTTCCCAATCCTGACCCCTCCTCCCACGTCTCACCCCATATCATCTCTCTGGATTATCCCTGTGCACAAGCCCCAAGCATCCTGTATCCTGCATCGAACATAGGCTGGTGATTCGTTTCTCTTACATGATAGTGTACATGTTTCAGTGCCATCCTCCCAAATTATCCCACCCTCTCCCTCTACCTCAGAGTCCAAAAGTCCGTTCTATACATCTGTGTCTCTTTTGCTGTCTCGCATACAGGGTTATCATTACCATCTTTCTAAAATTCCATGTATATGTGTTAGTATACTGTATTGATATTTTTCTTTCTGGCTTACTTCACTCTGTATAATCGGCTCCAGTTTCATCCATCTCATTAGAATTGATTCATATAAAGTCTGCAAGCAATAAATGCTGGAGAGGGTGCAGAGAAAAGGGAACCCTCTTACACTGTTGGTGGGAGTGCAAACTAGTACAGCCACTATGGAGAACAGTGTGGAGATTCCTTAAAAATTGCAAATAAAAACTGCCGTATGACCCAGCAATCCCACTGCTGTGCATACACACCCGAGGAAACCAGAACTGAAAGAGACACATATACCCCAATGTATATCACAGCATTGTTTATAATAGCCAGGACATAGAAACAACCTAGATGTCCATCAACAGATGAATGGATAAGAAAGCTGTGGTACATATCCACAATGGAGTATTACTCAGCCATTAAAAAGAATGTATTGTCTTTCTCTTTCTGACTTCCTAAGTATTTTTTTTAATGCCAGTGTAGATTCAAGTATTTACTTAACAACATTTGTTGCTACTGTATAAAATGTGATTGACTTTTAAAATATTTGTCTTCTATTCTGCAAGCTTTATATTAATTCTAATACTTGTGGTTTCTTCAAGATTTTCTATATACAACAAAAGTATGTTATCTCCAATAGACTTTGACTTTTTCCTTTCCATTCTGAAGGCTGGTTTTTTTTTCTGTTTTAAACAAAAGCAACAATTCCTTTTTTATATGATTGCTCTGGTTATAGAACAGCCAGTATAATGTTGAGCCAAAGTGTGTAATAGACTTCCTTGTGTTGTTCCCAGTCTTAGAGGGAAAGCTTTCAGTTTTTCATTATTAAACATGATGTTAGCTGTAGGCTTTTACAGGTGCCCTTTGATTGAGAAGTTCTCTTCTGTTCTTAGTTATTAAGTGTTTTTTTTAACCCCCTTTTATGAAAAGTTGCTAGATTCAGGGAAATGCTTTTTCTGCAGGCAGATGTGTTATTTGTTTTATTGTTTTGAAATGGCATAATGTTGATTGACTTTCATATAATGAACCAACTTTGCATACTCCCATAAATCCCATGTGATCATGGTATACAATCTTTTTTTATATGTTGTTAGATTTTATTTGCCAGTATTTTGTTGAGGACTCTTTCACTTGTATTCATAAGGGATATCAGGTGTGTGTGTGTGTGTGATGTCTCTGTCTGATATTGGTATGAGAGAAATACTGGCATCACTTTGCCTGCTATGTGGGGAAGAGACCTGTGGAGTGAAGGATGAAGCATTGTTGCATTTAAGTTTAGCCAGGATTAGAGGGAGAAATTTAGGATATATCAGTGTGGATTGGGGTGAGATTATCAAGAGAGTTCATTCTCAATTTCCTAGGCCTGTGTTAAGTGCTTGACATTGAATTATGCTGTTTGTTAATAGTATAGATACTTTATACTTTGAATTTGCTACCTATTTTCTTTGTTAACATTTATGAAATTAGAATTTGTGAATCAGTTGTAATGTGCATTGAAGATACATTTTCTTCCCATTTTACTACAAAACAAGATGCCATTGAATAGCTGATGCCTTTTCAAAGAGCTGTTAACCTTAAGTCTAAGAAATAAGCATGTTTGCCTTTAAGATACAGAAACACATTTAAAAGTTATAAATTTGCCCAAGAATATGCAGCTGGTGTGTGGTTAACTTAGAATTCCAACTTAATCTTCTTTGACTCCAAAGTCCATGTTTCTAAAACTGTACAATAGTGCTTTTGTAAAAATACTCGTCCTTTACATGTGATTCACCTAATGATCAGTAGTGTTGGGTTTGTTTTTTTTTTTAAGTAGAAGAGATTAAAGTGAACATGGGACAAAAGCTATGATTCTAGAGCCATGTAGACTTGTAGTCATAGGTTTTTCAGCTGTCATTGAGTCTCGTTGACACTCAGTGTCTTTGTCTGTAAGATAAGGGTGTTAATAATTACCCTAGAGTTTTGGAGATAATCAAATAGCCCATTTTTCTGCTTAACTAATATGTAGTATGTTTATACTTAGGTGGCAGTTTGTATAAAGGAAGCACTGGGACTTGTGGCCGCACCCCTCTAAGAATAAAAAAGTATTAAAAATATGGAACGACCATGTATGTTACGTGAAGAAGAACAAGAGCCAGAAGTACGGAAAAGGGGGAGAAACCAAACAAGTAGGTGATGATGATGATGAACTGATCTTGGTTGGAGTGGAAGATGCAAATGAAGATGCTGACGTGATCTTTGTTGGATGACCTCAGCTTCAAAACCAGTCATTTCAAACATACTGAACAGAGACCCCCCAGGTTCTTGTTCAAGGAGAAAAAGGTATGGTCAATTCAGAAAGGTAACGCTCACAAATTACAGCCTGTTAGTCATGTGACTCCTACATCAGAAGCAAAGACTGTCTTGCCAGTTTCTGACTCTGAATCAAGATCAACAGATAGTCCTGTTATTATGAACCTTTGTCTCAAGCTGATTATAAAAATATTTCACCACAAATAGTGCTAATAGCTTTTCCAAGGAGTTATGTTCTTCTTTGATTACCTTCACAAGTTCATGTCAGCATCCAGTAGAAAGAGCAGTTTCTGCAGGAGATATGAATAAAGTCCTCATGTATCAAAGCGACTTTCCACTTATGAAACAAATAGCAGAAATCCCAGAAGGCCTAAGCTCAGTGATGGCATTATAAGGGAACATTCTTTAGCTTTGTCCCTTCAGGTATTTTTTCATACAGTGCCCCACTCATCAAAGCACACCAGACCGTGTCCATACTCACTAAGCCATGTTCAGAATGGAGAACCTTGTCCAACACCTTTTCCAAAGGACAGTGTTCATTGCAA
>NW_017219040.1:0-11597 GCF_001704415.2 Capra hircus | reverse complement strand
GTCGGGAAGAATTCCCGGCGTTCCTTCGCATCTCAAGAGCAGGAGCTCTCCACAGGAAAGGCGAGAGGAACTCCAGGGTCGTGCCACCATTCCCAGAGTCCCCCATATGTCTCAGTCCATTCCAGGGAAACTCTGTTTTCCCTGCACTGCCTCGACTTTCAAGCCGAGGATCGACTCACACCACGGTGGCACGTGGGACAGCCCTGTGGGAAAGCCTCGTGGGAAAGCCTCGTGGGAGAAGCCTCGAGGGAAAGCTAACAGATCACCTTGATCCACGCGACGGGAAGCGTGACACTGCTGCTAGAGCTCGGGAGGAAAGCGCACGTGCTTGCCCCCACTCGAGACGTGGACTGACTCCCTGTGGGGACACTCCAGAAGTACCCCAAGATCCATATCAGCACTGGAGAGGAATCCTCCAGGTTCTGGCACCGACTACACACAAGGTCTTAGGCCCCGGCATCTACGGGAGAGGAATCCCGAGAGGCCCCCGAGCAACTCGCATGGGGACTGTCCTTTCCTGAGGCCACCAGAGCGGGTCCCTAAGGGCCCCGTCGTAAGTGGAGAGCACCTGCCGCAACTCGAGAAAATCCAGGAGGTTCTCCCCTCCAGGCGAAGATGAGCCCATTTTACCGCTGAGGGGTCTCGAGGCTAATCTCACCTTACCTCTGGAACTTCCAAAGGGTCCTTTCACACCCTTGCTGCAACTCAATAAGTTCCCCGACATACCCATCTCCACGTCGAGAGGAAGAACGAAGAGTCCCGCCCACATCCAGAGGAGCCCAGTTTCCGCCGCATAGCTCGAGAGGTGGGATCCTTTCCCTGCATGGTCGGGAAAGAATTCCCGGCCTTCCTGTCGCATCTCAAGAGGAGGCGCTCTCAACAGGAAAGGCGAGAGGAACTCCAGGGTCGTGCCACCATTCCCAGAGCCCCCAGATGTCACAGTCCATTCCAGGGAAACCTGTTTTCCCTGAACTGCCTCGACTTTCAAGCCGAGGATCGACTCACACCACGGTGGCACGTGGGACAGTCCTGTGGGAAAGCCTCGTGGGAAAGCCTCGAGGGAAAGCCACAGATCCCTTGATCCACGGGAAGGGAAGCCTGACACTGCTGCTGCAGCTCGGGAGGAAAGCGCACGTGCATGCCCCCATTCAAGACGACGATTAACTCCCCTGGGAGGACTCCAGAAGTACCCCAAGTTCCATGTCAACACTGGAGAGTAATCCTCACGTTCTGGCACACAAGGTCTTAGGCCCCGGCATCGACGGGAGAGGAATACCGATAGGCCCCCGAGCAACTCGCATGGGGCCTGGCCTTTCCTGAGGCCACCAGAGCGGGTCCCTGAGGTCCCCGTCATAAGTCGAGAGCACCTGTCGCAACTTGAGAACATCCAGGAGGTTCTCCCCTCCAGGCGAGATGAGGCCCATTTCCGCTGAGGCATCTAGAGGCTAATCACACCTAACCTCTGGAACTTCCAAAGGGTCCTTCACACCCATGCTGCAACTCAAAAAGTTCCTCGACATACCCGTCTCCACTCGAGAGGAAGCACGAGAGTCCCGCCCACATCCAGAGGAGCCCAGTTTCCACCTCCTAGCTCGAAAGCAGGGATCCTTTCCCTGCGTGGTCGGGAAAGAATTCCCTGCGTTCCCGTCGCATCTCAAAAAGAGGAGCTCTCCACAGGAAAGGCGAGAGGAACTCCAGGGTCCGGCCACCATTCCCAGAGTCCCCCAGATGTCTCAGTCCATTCCAGGGAAACCTTTTTTCTCTGCACTTCCTCGACTTTCAAGCCGAGGAACGACTCACACCATGGTGGCACGTGGGAGAGCCCTGTGGGAAAGTTTCATTGGAAAGCCTCGTGGGAAAGCCTCGAGGGAAAGCCACAGATCCCTTGATCCACGCGAAGGGAAGCGTGACAATGCTGCTACAGCTCGGGAGGAAAGCACACGTGCATATCCAAACTCGAGACGAGGACTGACTCCCCTGGGGAGACTCCAGAAGTACCCCAAGATCCATGTCAGCACTGGAGAGGAATCCTCAGGTTCCAGCACCGACTCCACACAAGGTCTTAGGGCCCGGCATCGTCGGGAGAGGAATCCCTAGAGGCCCCCGAGCAACTCGCATGTGGACTGGCCTTTCCTAAGGCCACCAGAGCGGGTCCATGTTGTGCCCTTTGTAAGTTGAGAGCACCTGCCGCAACTCGAGAAAATCCAGGAGGTTCACACCTCCAGGCGTAATGAGGCCCATTTCCGCTGAGGCGTCTCGAGGCTAATCACACCTAACCTCTGGAACTTCCAAAGGGTCCTTCACACCCTTGCTGCAACTCAAGAAGATCCCCGAAATACCCGTCTCCACTAGAGTGGAAGCACGAGAGTCCCTCTCACATCCAGAGGAGCCCGGTTTCTGCCTCATAGCTCGAGAGGAGGGATCTTTTATCTGCGTGTTGGCGAAAGAATTCCCGTCGTTCCCGTCGCATCTCCAGAGGAGGCCCTCTCCACAGGAAAGGCGAGATGAACTCCACGGTCGTGTCACCATTCCCATAGTCCACCAGATGTCTCAGTCCATTCCAGGGAAACCTGTATTCCCTACACTGCCTCGACTTTCAAGCCGAGGAACGACTCACACCACCGTGGCAGGTGGAACAGCCGTGTGGGATAGCCTCGTGGGAAAGCCTCGTGGGAAAGCCTCCAGGGAAAGCCACAGATCCCTTGATCCACGCGAAGGGAAGCGTGACACTGCTGCTGCATCTCGGGAGAAAAAAGCACGTGCATACCCCCACTAGAGAGGAGGACTGACTCCCCTGGGGCGACTCCAGAAGTTCCCCAAGATCCATGTCAGCACTGGAGAGGAATCCTCAGGTTCCAGTACCGACTCCACACAAAATCGTAGGCCCCGGCATCGAGGGGAGAGGAATCCTGAGAGGCCCTCAAGCTACTCGCATGGGGTCTGGCCTTTACAGAGGCCACCAGAGCGGGTCCCTGAGGTCCCCGTCGTAAGTCGAGAGCACCTGCTGCAACTCGAGAAAATCCAGGAGGTTCTGCCATTCTGGCGAGATGAGGCCCATTTCCGCTGAGGCATCACGAGGCTAATCACACCTAACCTCTGGAACTTCCAAAGGGTCCTTCACACCCTTGCTGCAAATCAAGAAGTTCCCCTACATACCCAGCTCCTATCGAGAGGAAGCACGAAAGTCCCGCCCACATCCAGAGGAGCCCCATTTCCGCCTCATAGCTCGAGAGGAGGAATCCTTTCCCTGCGTGGTAGGGAAAGAATTCCCGGTTTTCCCGTCGCATCTCAAGAGGAGGCGCTCTCCACAGAAAGGCGAGAGGAACTCCAGGGTCGTGCCACCATTCCCAGAGTCCCCCAGATGTCTCAGTCCATTCCAGGGAAAGGTGTTTTCCCTGCACTGCCTCGAATTTCAAGGCGAGGATCGCCTCACACCACGGTGGCACGTGGGACAGCCCTGTGGGAAAGCCTCGTGGAAAAGCCTTGAGGGAAACCCACAGATCACTTTTCCACGCGAAGGGAAGCGTGACACTTCTGCTACAGCTCGGGAGGAAAGCGCACGTGCATGCCCCCAGTCGAGACGAGGACTGACTCCCCTGGGGTGACTCCAGAAGTACCCCAAGATCCATGTCAGCACTGGAGAGGAATTCTCAGGTTCCGACACCGACTCCACACAAGGACTTAGGCCCCGGCATCGACGGGAGAGGAATCCCGAGAGGCCCCCGAGCAACTCGCATGGGGACTGGCCTTTCCTGAGGCCAACAGAGCGGGTCCCTTAGGTCCCTGTCGGAAGTCGAGAGCACCTGCCCCAACTCGAGAAAATTCAGGAGGTTCTCCCCTCCAGGCGAGATGAGGCCCATTTCCACTGAGGCGTCTCGAGGCTAATCACACCTAAACTCTGGAACTTCCAAAGGGTCCTTCACACCCCTGCTGCAACTTAAGAAGTTCCCAGATAAACCCATCTCCACTCGAGAGGAAGCACGAGAGTCCCGCCCACATCCAGAGGAGCCCCGTTTCCGCCTCCTAGCTCGAGAGCAGGGATCCGTTCCCTGCGTGGTCGGGAAAGAATTCCCGGCGTTCCCGTCGCATCTCAAAAAGAGGTGCTCTCCACAGGAAAGGCGAGAGGAACTCCAGGGTGGTGCCACCATTCCCAGAGTCCCCCAGATGTCTCAGTCCATTGCAGGGAAACCTGTTTTCCCTGCACTGCCTCAACTTTCAAGCCGAGGATCGACTCACACCACGGTGGCACGTGGGACAGCCCTGTGGGAAAGCCTCGTGTGAAAGCCTCATGTGAATGCCCCGAGGAAAAGCCACTGATTCCTTGATCCACGGGAAGGGAAGCGTGACACTGCTGCTGCAATTCGGGAGGAAAGCACACGTGCATGCCCCTTCTTGAAACGAGGACTGACTCCCCTGGGGAGACTCCGGAGGTACCCCAAGATCCACGTCAGCACTGGAGAGGAATCCTCAGGTTCCCGCACCGACTCCACACAAGGTCTTAGGCCCCGGCGTCGAAGGGAGAGGAATCCCGAGAGGCCCCCGAGCAACTCGCATGGGGACTGGCCTTTCCTGAGGACACCAGAGCGGGTCCCTGAGGTCCCCGTCATAAGTCGAAAGCACCAGCCGCAACTCGAGAAAATCCAGGAGGTTCTCCCCTCCAGGCGAGATGAGGCCCTTTTCCTCTGAGGCGTCTGGAGGCTAATCATACCTAACCTCTGGAACTTCCAAAGGGTCCTTCACACACTTGCTACAACTCAAGAAGTTCCCCAACATACCTGACTCCACTCGAGAGGAAGCACGAGAGTCCCGACCACATGCAGAGGAGCCCCGTTTCCGCCTCGTACCTCGCGGTCAGGTATCCTTTCCTTGTATGTTCCGGAAAGAATTCCCGGTGTTCCCGTCGCATCTCATGAGGAGGCGCTCTCCACAGGAAAGGCGAGAGAAACTCCAGTGTCGTGACATCATTCCAAGAGTCCCCAAGATAGCTTAGTGTGCCGGTGTCCAGGCCCGCTGCATCCAGGGAATTCGGCGGATGGACGGCGTTGACGTGAAAAGTCTTGTGTATTTATTAATGTAAGATTAGATTAAGAAATTATAGGGTAGTAAGAAGATTAACTGGAGGAAAAAGGCTGAATAGGTAGGATTACGCGGAAGGCCAATAAAATTCCCGACAAGGAATTTTCTGGCGGACTCTGGGAATGGTGGCACGACCCTCGAGTTCATCTTGCCTTTCCTGTGGAGAGCGCCTCCTCTTGAGATGCGCCGGGAACGCCGGGAATTCTTTCCCGACCACGCAGGGAGAAGGATCCCTCCTCTGGATCTATCAGGCGGAAACGGGGCTCTTCTGGATGTGGGCGGGACTCTGGTGCTTCCTTTCGAGTGGAGACGGGTATGTCGGGGAACTTCATGAGTTGCAGCAAGGGTGTGAAGGACCCTTTGGAAGTTCCAGAGGTTAGGTGTGATTAGCCTCGAGACGCCTCAGCGGAAATGGGTCTCATCTCGCCTGGAGGGGAGAACCTCCTGGATTTTCTCGAGTTGCGGCAGGTGCTCTCGACTTACGACGGGAACCTCATGGACCCTCTGTGGTGGCCTCAGGAAAGGCCAGTCCCCATGCGAGTTGCTCGGGGGCCTCTCGGGATTCCTCTCCCGTCGATGCCGGGGACTAAGACCTTGTGTGGAGTCAGTGCGGGAACCTGAGGTTTCCTCTCCAGTACTGACATGGAGCTTGGGGTACTTCTGGAGTCTCCCCAGGGGAGTCAGTCCTCATCTCGAGTGGTGGCATGCACGTGCGCTTTCCTCCCGAGCTGTAGCAGCGGTGTCACGCTTCCCTTCGTGTGGATCAAGGGATCTGTGGCTTTCCCTCGAGGCTTTCCCACGAGGCTTTCCCACGAGGCTTTCGCACAGGGCTGTCCACGTGCCACCCTGGTGTGAGTCGATCCTCGGCTTGAAAGTCGAGGCAGTGCAGGGAAAACAGTTTTCCCTGTAATGGACTGAGACATCTGGGGTCTCTGGGAATGGTGACACGACCCTGGAGTTCCTCTCGCCTTTCTTGTGGAGAGCGAATCCACTTGACATGCGACGGGAACGCCGGGAATTCTTTTCCGACCACGCAGTGTTCGTATCCCTCCTCTGGAGCTCTGAGGCGGAAACAGGGCTCCTCTGGATTAGGGCGGGACTCTCGTGCTTCCTCTCGAGTGGAGACGGGTATGTTGGGGAACTTCTTGAGTTGCAGCAAGGGTGTGAAGGACCCTTTGGAAGTTCCAGAGGTTAGGTGTGATTAGCCTCGATACGCCTCAGGGGAAATGGGCCTCATCTCGCCTGGAGGGGAGAACCTCCTGGATTTCCTCGAGTTGCGGCAGGTGCTCTTGACGTACGACGGGGACCTCAGGGACCCGCTCTGGTGGCCTCAGGAAAGGCCAGTCCCCTTGCGAGTTGCTCGGGGGCCTCTCGGGATTCCTCTACGTCGATGACGGAGCCTAAGATCTTGTGTGAAGTTGGTGCTGGAACCTGAGGATTCCTCTCCAGTGCTGACATGGATCTTGGGGTACTTCTGGAGTATCCCCAGGGAATTCAGTACTCGTCTCGAGTGGGGGAATGCACGTGTGCCTTCCTCCCGAGCTGTAGCAGCAGTGTCATGCTTTCCATGGAGTGGATCAAGGGATCTGTGGCTTTCCCACGACGTTTTCCCACGAGGCTTTCCCACGAGGCTTTGCCACAGGGCTGTCCCACGTGCCACCGTGGTGTGAGTCGATCCTCGGCTTGAAAGTCAAGGCAGCGCATGGAAAACAGGGTTTCCCTGAAATGGACTGAGACATCTGGGGGACTCTGGGAATGGTGGCACGACCCTGGAGTTCCTCTCGCCTTTCCTGTGGAGAGCGCCTCCTCTTGAGTTGTGACGGGAACGCCGGAATTTTTCCCCGACCACGAAGGGAAAGGATCCCTCCTCTGGAGCTAGGAGGCGGAAACGGGGTTCCTCTGGTGGTGGGGAGAACTCTCGTGCTTCCCCTCGAGTGGAGACGGGTATGTCGGGGAACTTGTTGAGTTGCAGCAAGGGTGTGAAGGACCCTTTGGGAGTCCCAGAGGTTAGGTGTTAGCCTCGAGACGCCTCAGCGGAAATGGGCCTCATCTCGCCTGGAGGGGAGAACCTCCTGGATTTTCTCGAGTTGCGGCAGGTGCTCTCGACTTCTGACGGGGACCTCAGGGAACCTGCTCCGGTGGCCTCAGGAAAGGCCAGTCCCCATGCGAGTTGCTCAGGGGCCTCTCGGGATTCCTCTCCCGTCGATGCAGGGGCCTAAGACCTGGTGTGGATTCGGTGCCGGAACGTGAGCTTTCCTCTCCAGCGCTGACATGGATCTTGGGGTACTTCTGGAGTCTCCCCAGGGGAGTCAGTCCTCGTCTCGAGTGGGGGCATTCACGTGCGCTTTCCTCCCGAGTTGTAGCAGCAGTGTCACGCTTCCCTTCGCGTGGATCAAGGGATCAGCGGCTTTCCCTCGAGGCTTTCCCCCGAGGCTTTCCCACGAGGCTTTCCCACAGGCCTGTCCCACGTGCCACCGTTGTGTGAGTCGATCCTCGGCTTGAAAGTCGAGGCAGTGCATGGAAAACAGGTTTCCCTGGAATGGACTGAGACATCTGGGAAACTCTAGGAATGGTGGCACGACCCTGTAGTTCCTCTCGCCTTTCCTGTGGAGAGCGCCTCCTCTGGAGATGCAACGGGAACGCGGGGAATTCTTACCCCTCCACGCAGGGAAAGGATCCCTCCTCTCGAGCTAGGAGGCGGAAACGGGGCTCCTCTGGATGTGGGCAAAACTCTCGTGCTTCCTCTCGAGTGGAGACGGGTATGTCGGGGAACTTCTTAAGTTGCAGCAAGGGTGTGAGGGACCCTTTGGAAGTTCCAGAAGTTAGGTGTGATTAGCCTCGAGACGTCTCAGCCGAAATGGGCCTCATCTCTCCTGGAGGGGAGAACCTCCTGGATTTTCTCGAGTTGAGGCAGGTGCTCTTGACTTAAGACGGGGACCTCAGGGACACGCTCTGGTGGCCTCAGGAAAGGCCAGTCCCCATGCTAGTTGCTCGGGGGCCTGTCGGCATTCCTCTCCCGACGATGCCGGGGCCTAAGACCTTGTGTGGAGTCGGCGCCAGAACCTGAGGATTCCTCTCCAGTGCCGACATGGATATTTGGGTACTTCTGCAGTTTCCTCAATGGAGTCGGTCCTCGTCTCCAGTGGGGGCATGAACGTGCTGTTTCCTTCCAAGCTGTAGCAGCAGAGTCACACTTCCCTTCGCGTGGATCAAGAGGATCTGTGGCTTACCATTGAGGCTTTCCCACGAGGCTTTCCAAGGAGGCTTTCCCACGAGGCTTTCCCACGAGGCTTTCCCACAGGGCTGACCCACGTGCCACCTTGATGTGAGTCGATCCTCTGCTTGTAAGTCGACGCAGTGCAGGGAAAACAGGTTTCCCTGGAATGGACTGAGACATCTGGGGGACTCTGGGAATGCTGGCACGACCCTGGAGTTCCTCTTGCCTTTGCTGTGGAGAGCGCCTCCTCTTGAGATGCGACGGAAACGCCGGGAATTCTTTCCCGACCACGCAGGGAAAGGATCCCTCCTCTCGAGCTAGGAGGCGGAAAGGCGGCTCCTCTAGATGTGGGCGGGACACTCGTGCTTCCTCTCGAGTGGAGACGGGTATGTCGGGGAACTTCTTGAGTTGCAGCAAGGGTGTGAAGGACCCTTTTGAAGTTCCAGAGGTTAGGTGTGAATAGCCCCGAGACGGCTCAGCGGAAATGGGCCTCATCTCACATGGAGGGGAGAACCTCCTGGATTTACTCGAGCTGCGGCAGGTGCTCTCTACTTGCGACGGGGACCTCAGGGACCCGCTCTGGTGGCCTCAGGAAAGGCCAGTCTCCATGCGAATTGCTCGGGAGCCTCTCGGGATTCCTCTCCTGTCGATGCCAGGGCCTAAGACCTTGTGTGGAGTCGTTACCGGAACCTGAGGATTCCTCTCCAGTGCTGACATGGATCTTGGGGTACTTCTGGAGTCTCCCCAGGGGAGTCAGTCCTCGTCTCGAGTGGGGGCCTGCACGTGTGCTTTCCTCTCGAGCTGTAGCAGCAGTGTCACGCTGGCTTAAGACCTTGTGTGGCGTTGGTGCCGGAACCTTAGAATACCTTTCCAGTGCTGACATGGATCTTGGGGTACTTCTGAGTCTCCCCAGGGGAGTCAGTCCTCGTCTCGAGTGGGGGCCTGCACGTGCGCTTTCCTCTCGAGCTGTAGCAGCAGTGTCACGTTTCCCTTCGCTTGGATCAAGGGATCCGTGGCTTTCCCTCGAGGCTTTCCCACGAGGCTTTCCCACGAGGCTTTCCCACAGGGCTGTCCCACGTGCCACCGTGGCGTGAGTCGATCCTCGGCTTGAAAGTCGACGCAGTGCAGGGAAAACAGGTTTCCCTGGAATGGACTGAGATATGGGGTCTATGGGAATGGTGGCACGACACTGGAGTTCCTCTCGCCTTTCCTGTGGAGAGCGCCTCCTCTTGAGATGCAACGGAAACCCTGTGAATTCTTTCCCCACCACGCAGGGAAAGGATCCCTCCTCTCGAGCTAGGAGGCGAAAACGTGGCTCCTCTGGATGTGGGCTGGATTCTCGGGCTTCCTTTCGAGTGGAGACAGGTATGTCGGGGAACTTCTTGAGTTGCAGCAAGGGTGTGAAGGACCCTTTGGAATTTCCACATGTTAAATGTGATTAGCCTCGAGACGCCTCAGCGGAAATGGGCCTCATCTCGCCTGGAGGGGAGAACATCCTGGATTTACTCGAGTTGCGGCAGGTGCTCTCAACTTACGACTGGGACCTCAGGGACCCGGTCTGGTCGCCTCAGGAAAGGCCAGTCCCCATGCGAGTTGCTCGGGGGCCTCTCGGGATTCCTCTCCCGTCGATGCCAGGGCCTAAGACCTTGTGTGGAGTCTGTTCCGGAACCTGAGGACTTCTCTCCAGTGCTGACATGGATCTTGGGGTACTTCTGGAGTCTCCCCAGGGGAGTCAGTCCTCGTCTCGATTGGGGGCCTGCACGTGTGCTTTCCACTCGAGCTGTAGCAGCAGTGTCACGCTGGCTTAAGACCTTGTGTGGCGTCGGTGCCGGAACCTGAGAATTCCTCTCCAGTGCTGACATGGATCTTGGGGTACTTCTGAGTCACAAAAGGGGAGTCAGTCCTCGTCTCGAGTGGCGGCCTGCACGTGCGCTTTCCTCTCGAGCTGTAGCAGCAGTGTCACGCTTCCCTTCGCGTGGATCAAGGGATCTGTGGCTTTCCCTCGAGGCTTTCCCACGAGGCTTTCCCACGAGTCTTTCCCACAGGGCTGTCCCACGTGCCACCGTGGTGTGAGTCGATCCTCGGCATGAAAGTCGAGGCAGTGCAGGGAAAACAGGTTTCCCTGGAATGGACTGAGACATCTGGGGGACTCTGGGAATGGTGGACGACCCAGGAGATCCTCTCGCCTTTTCTGTGGAGAGCGCCAGCTCTTGAGATGCGACGGGAACCCCGGGAATTCTTTCCCGACCACGCAGGGAAAGGATCCCTCCTCTCGAGCTAGGAGGCGGAAACGGGGCTCCTCTGGATGTGGGCGGGACTCTCCTGCTTCCTCTTGAGTGGAGACGGGTATGTCGGGGAACTTCTTGAGATGCAGCAATGGGTGTGAAGGACCCTTTGTAAGTTCCTGAGGTTAGATGTGATTAGCCTCGAGACGCCTCAGCGGAAATGGGCCTCATCTCGCCTGGAGGGGAGAACCTCCTGGATTTTCTCGAGTTTCGGCAGGTGCTCTCGACTTACGACGGGGTCCTCACGGACCCGCTCTGGTGGCCTCAGGAAAGGCCAGTCCCCATGCGAGTTGCTCGGGGGGCCTCTCGGGATTCCTCTCCCGTCGATGCCGACGCCTAAGACCTTGTGTGGAGTCGGTGCTGGAACCTGAGGATTCCTCTCCAGTGCTGACATGGATCTTGGGGTACTTCTGGAGTCTCCCCAGGGGAGTCAGTCCTCGTCCCGAGTGGGGCATGTACGTGCGCTTTCCTCCCGAGCTGTAGCAGCAGTGTCACGCTTCCCTTCGAGTGGATCATGGTATCTGCGGCTTTCCCTCTGAGTCTTTCCCACTAGGCTTTCCCACGAGGCTTTCCCACAGGGCTGTCCCACGTGCCACCGTGGTGTGAGTTGATCCTCGGCTTGAAAGTCGAGGCAATGCAGGGAAAACAGGCTTCCCTGGAATGGACTGAGACATCTGGGGACTCTGGGAATGGTGGCACGACCCTGGAGTTCCTCTCGCCTTTCCTGTGGAGAGCGCCTCCTCTTGAGATGCGACGGGGAAAGCGGGGAATTCTTTCCCCACCACGCAGGGAAAGGATCCCTCCTCTCGAGCTAGAAGGCGGAAACGGGGCTCCTCTGGATGTGGGCGGGACTCTCATGCTTCCTCTCGAGTGGAGCCGGGTATGTCAGGGAACTATTTGATTTGCAGTAAGCGTGTGAAGGACCCTTTGGAAGTTCCAGAGGTTAGGTGTGATTAGCCTCGAGACACCTCAGCGGAAATGGGCCTCATCTCGACTGGAGGGAGAACCTCCTGGATTTT
>NW_017219039.1:0-22249 GCF_001704415.2 Capra hircus | reverse complement strand
ATACAAAAATTTGAGCGTTAACTTGAACTGTCAGTTCACAGATGTTTTATTTTTTCTTGGTTCTGTAGTAAAGTCAATTTTTAATGTAGTTTTATCTAAAATGTTGCTTTTGAAGTATTTAAAAAATAAATTCTTTTCCTGTGCTGATGAGATTTGCGGGTATAATTCCGTAGTCTGTTTTGCTTTGCAGTCAGTAGAGGGCGCCTGAGTAAAGACGAAGAGCAAACCGCCTCTGTCTGCAGCGCTGACGGGAAGGAAGGGCTTCCTTCCGTGCGGGAGTGGGCGTTCTCCACGCTCAGACAAGCCATAGGAGCTGGGAGACAGCCCTTTTAGCCAGTGTTTCTTCTCGTGACTGGACTTGTTTGGAGCGGTTTAGTTTTTTAGAGATAAATTTACACTTTTAAGGGCTTGCCATTTTTCTAGTGACAGTATTAAATTTTCAGAATCATACTTTCTAATCCTTAAGGTTAATTGCTAATGTAAAAATGATTATTTCTACTGGTTATATTTATAGTTCACAGTGAAATTTCATGTCTTTTTCTTATACCCTTTTCAAATTACTTATAGTCAGCATGAAATCTAACTTTACAAGAGTATGTAGTTGAACCTCAGTGATATACACATATAGCTCACAATCATAAAACAAATATAACACACAAATTGACATGGATATGTGAAGTAAGCGTAGAAATTACAGAATAGAATGCTGGGAGAGAGTGATCATTTAAAAAGGTACATAGACTTGGTTAAAGAAAGTACAGCTTCTATACTGAAGACATTTATACCAAAGTAAATACTAGATGTAGCAAAAAAATTTTAATATTAAAAAACTAAACTCAAAAATACTCAAAGGAAAAAATAGGATAGAGATCTTCAGGCCATAAAGTCAAGCATAATTAATTAGTTTAGTCTTAGGTTAGTTTTTTAACTTTTTGTTGGCTAGAATTTAAAAGGAAATATGCAGCTGTCTTTTCGAGATCCTTGAGAAAATTTACTTAAGGAAGCAGAGCTTTTTGAACATTTTGTTTTAAGGCAGTGTTCTTAGTAACATCTCTGTAGTAACTATGGTAACAGATTTTCATGAGATTGTTTCTTAAGTTGTCATCAAGAGAACATGAAGTGTAGCTTGAAAATGTCACTTGAGTTTGTAATGGTTGTGAAGATACAGAACACTCAAGACCAAATGTGTTGCCTTTTTAATGGTTCATTTCAAATCAAGGAGAAAACATGGAATCCCCAGACAATTAAATTCTCCAGAAATATTATTTTTCTCAACTAGGCTGTTGAAAGGAGCTGAGTAGCAGGTTCTTTGAGGTGGACAGCTGTTCTTTTCTAGTAGTTTAGGGCATAACTTCCCAATCAGAGCACTATAGTTTTACTGGTTTTCTGGGGGATCGGTTGTAAAGCAAGATACTGTTTATTAAATATGTAAGGATCTCGAAAGCAATTACTAAGTAGTGTACAGTCTTTGAAGTTGTGTTTGAACACTTATTTGTATGTCAGCTTCTTCAAATAAGAATTACTATTTTTGAATGCCAGACTTTTGACGAGTACTTCTCATAGGGATGTGCTGTGTGTCTTCATAAGCCTCAGGGTGCCTCCTGCAGTTGAGGAGAGTGAGGTTAGAGTGCGTGCCTGCGAAATCAAGTTGAGAAGACAGTGAGGCTCACTTTAAAGAAAAGGAGGGTGGGTCAGCCTAGTCACAGGGACAGGTGAGCCCGCCGGTGTTCTTGTGTGGGCCATGTCAGTGCCTGCAGGCAGAGCCAGAGTTGTTCTTTAAAATCAGTTCTGGACTGCTGTGTACTGAAAAAGAGACAGTGGTTGGCAAAGACCCCGAGGCTCCATACTGAGGAGCACAAGCTTTGTTTGGGCAGCTGGTTCCCGAGAGGCAGTGGAACAGGGTGGCTGAGGAAGCTGTCTGTGGAGTCGGCCTCCGGGTAGCGGGCGGTCCTGGCAGGGCGCCTTGCCTCGGGTGCCGCGGTGGGTGAGGGGCAGCAGTCCAGTGCCCTCCGGCGCGCTGTGCGGTAACACGGGTAATACGGGCACAGCGTTCTAACACTAGTGGGCTCACTGGGTGTTGAAGTACAGTTGATTTACGGTATGGTGCTCTTTTCAGACCGGCACATCTTGAACACTCCGTCTCGCTGGCTTGTCAGTTCCTAGGGGATTGGTCTGTTTTGTTCGCTGTGCAGGATCAGGATTGCTGCTTTGAGGATCTTCCCAGTCTCTTTTTTTCCTTTGGCCGCTGCCCTGTGGCCTATGGGATCTTAATCCAACTTTGGCTTTTATATTTTACTTAAAAAAAATAAAGTGTATTAAAAATGAGGTGTAATTACAGAGCAAATACAGGTAAAACTGTACCTTGGGAAAGGTCTATACAGTTGTTTACCCGTGTCCTTGGGGAACTGGTCCAGACCCCTTCACATGCTGAAATCTGTGGATTCTCGAGCCCTTCACCTAAAATGGTGGAGTTGAGGCTATGATATTGTATACGCACCACATATATAGTGTCTGGGTGTCAGTTTTTAGGTCATCTGTCAGAGCTGTGTTAGAATTGCTGTCTGCTTCCTTTTAAAAGAAAATAATAAATCTACCAAAGCTTATTAGTATGGAAATAGAGTTATTCACCTTAAATTATAATAAAAATTTGTTTTGAATGGTGGTTCATAGATGAAATGTCTTTGATCTTGGGTTTATTGTTGGGTACTTCTCAAATTTTTGGAAAGGATCAATGTGTTACAAAATAAAAGCCATCGTATTTATAAAAGTATTATTTTTAGTTTTGTACTGGTTCATTAATCCTAAGTCTTGATTACCTTTTCCCCTCACTGTTTAAAAATTCTTCATTCATTTTTCATTGTCTGTATTGAAGGAATTAAAATGAAGAATACACTAAACAGCAAGGCCCTAGTGTAACACTATACTCAATATCCTATAAGAAACCACAGTGGAAAAGAATATGAAAAATAGTATATATATGTGTGTATGTGTATAACAATCACTCACTTTGCCGTGTACCAGAAAATAACATTGTAAATCAGCTGTACTTTCATTAAAAAATACAATTAAAAAAAAGAAATGAGGATTAGAAAAGAATAAAGTTTCTTGGCTCACTTTGTAGAGAATTGTGTAAATTGTGCTGCCTAATAAAACATCCTAGTGAGACTTTGTCCACATTGGAAAGTATACTTCATGCATTTGGTGTTTTTATTGGTAACTTTAGACCACTTTCCATGGTCACTTTGGGACCACTTTTCGTGGTAACTTTTGGTAACATTTTTCATACTCTATAATCTGTAAATGTTTTAGTAATATTTTCTCACATGATCTTTGTTTAGGACTTCCTGGTGACATTTGTTGATAAGGTGTCAATACTTGGCATTTTGCAGGGTGGAGCACCAAGCACACACGACTGCAGTGTATTCATTCCAGTCTCCTTAGGCACGGTACGCCTGCCTTCAGCGCTCTGTAGGCACTTTCCTTCCATGTCTTTATACCTTGCCCCTTTGTACTGTGGCTTTGACCACACTTTGGCCCAGAGGGAGAAGTCTTTGAACTGAGCTCTCCTCACATCATTGTTTGCTCTTGCATCAGAAGAACAGAGGCTTTCCTCACTCTCGCTTTCTGTCCACCCTCCTCCGAGCATCTCTGCTCTGACTTGAAGGAGCTGGCTCTCTTGTTCTAGGGACAGAGTGGGAGAAGGTGGTGGTGCTGGTTTCTCAGCCTTTGTTTCCATTCTCAGCTTCCTTTCTGCTTTTCTACCGAATTAAAGAAGTTATATTCATTTGGAGCATCTTTAAACGCTTTCTTCCTCTTTGAAACCTGCTGTCTTGCCCCCTGCCTCCACAAAAATTTGCCTTGTAGCCTTTGACCCGCGAAAGACAGCCCTCAACCCCGCGATGCCGGTTCACTCACTTGTTCACCAGCGAGCGTTCACCGACTGTTCACAGTGCCAGCCGCTGTCCTCCAGGGGCTCGCCCTGACCTTCTTGCAGCAGCTGGATTTCTTGAGCAGGGTCTCTCCCTGCTGTCTCACTCCTCTACCCGACTGGCCTCCGCTGACTCACCTTTACTCTGCCGCTCTGCTGGGTCTGTGCTCACAAAGAGCGCAGTTAACGCTTGTGGCCATGTCCATGCCACACAAGTGGTCCCTGCTTCCCTGACACGCCTCACTGCCTTCTTGAAGCTTTTTCTGTGTAAGAGAATCTAAAATTACTATCCCTCATCCTCTGCTTTGTTTCATTATTTAGTCGCTGTGTTTTTTTTTCTTTTTTTTTAAACTTTTTTTTGCTGCTTTTAAGCAAGCCTTTTTGCTCATTTGTCTTGCTCCAAGGGAAAACTCAGTTACTCTCATGGATTCAGTTGTTATTTTTCTGTGCAGATGATTTTCCCCTCTTTCTAGTAGTGACCTGTTTAAAGTATCAGTTCTTTAAAATTTTCTATTTGAAACCTTTGGCATTCATGAATTTATCACACCTTAAGAAATGTGCCTCTTGAGAAACCTATATACAGGTCAGGAAGCAACAGTTAGAACTGGACATGGAACAACAGACTGGTTCCAAATCGGAAAGGAGTACATCAAGGCTGTATATTGTCACCCTGCTTATTTAACTTATATGCAGAGTACATCACGAGAAACACTGAACTGGAAGAAGCACAAACTGGAATCAAGATTGCCAGGAGAAATACCAGTAACCTCAGATACACAGATGACACCACCCTTATGGCAGAAAGTGAAGAGGAACTAAAAAAAAGCCTCTTGATAAAAATGAAAGAGGAGAGTGAAAAAGTTGGCTTAAAGCTCAGCATTCAGAAAACGAAGATCATGGCATCTGGTCCCATCACTTCATGGGAAATAGATGGGGAAACAGTGGAAACACTGTCAGACTTTATGTTTTGGGCTCCAAAATCACTGCAGATGGTGACTGCAGCCATGAAATTAAAAGATGCTTGCTCCTTGGAAGAAAAGTTATGCCAACCTAGATAGCATATTGAAAAGCAGAGACATTACTTTGCCAACTAAGGGCTGTCTAGTCAAGGCTATGGTTTTTCCTTTGGTCATGTATGGATGTGAGAGTTGGACTGTGAAGAAAGCTGAGTGCTGAAGAATTGATGCTTTTGAACTGCGGTGTTGGAGAAGACTCTTGAGAGTCCCTTGGACTGCAAGGAGATCCAACCAGTCCATTCTGAAGGAGATCAACCCTGGGATTTCTTTGGAAGGAACGATGCTAAAGCTGAAACTCCAGTAATTTGGCCACCTCATGCGAAGAGTTGACTCATTGGAAAAGACTCTAATGTTGGGAGGGATTGGGGCAGGAGGAGAAGGGGACGACCGAGGATGAGATGGCTGGATGGCGTCACTGACTCAATGGACATGAGTTTGAGCAGACTCCGGGAGTTGGTGATGGACCGGGAGGCCTGGCGTGCTGCGAATCATGGGGTCGCAAAGAGTCGGACATGACTGAGCGATTGAACTGAACTGAACTGAACTGAAGAAACCTTGGATATCCTTCAGTTTAGCTTCAGTTCAGTCGCTCAGTCGTGTCCCACTCTTTGCGACCCCATCGACTGCAGCACACCAGGCCTCCCTGTCCATCACCAACTCCCAGAGCCTGCTCAAACTCATGTCCATTGAGTCAATGATGCCATCTAGCTGTCTCTGCCTCTGTCATCCCCTTCTCCTGCCTTCAGTCTATCCCAGCATCAGAATCTTTTCCAATGTGAATATCCTTAGCATGGTAATTGGTAATTTTCCCAAGTATGTTCTGTGAGGCTGGAGTTAGCCCTGTCAGTTGATTCCATGACACTGGAATTTCAGCATGGGCGTACATTATCTATTCATATTTGTGTTTCAAGAACTCTTGTGAAAGAATAAAAATCTTGTTGCTTTGTGAAAAATGCTTTTCATAAAACAAAGAAAGCCAACTGCTAATACTATGATAGACTTTAAGAGAAAGGAATAGATACAACTAGGTACGCAGTTTTTTTTTGCTAGATAACATGATACATTTGAGTAGAATAAAGAGCAGAATATCGTTAACTGTTGTTGTTTAACAGTATCAGTGAAGCCTAGGTGTTTTATACAGAAACAGGAAAAAAGGATTTATTAAACTGTTTCAGTGTTTCAATATGGGAAACTTTGGCCACAGTCATAGGAATTAATGTGTGTACTTAGAAATGTTGAGATTGGTAGGTGTCTGTTTACCTGTTGCTGATACATCTAAAATTTAAACAGTCATCTGGTTGTCACAGGCTTGCTTTCCTGTGCGTTTTTTTCCCATCAGTTCTTAATTTTTTCATTGCTTCTGTTGCTTTCCATTTTTTGTCCTTTTCTCCCTGTGTTCCTTTATACTTGTAAAGTTCCAAAAGTATAGCCGCCATAGGAAGTCTGACTTAAGCTAGTGTGTATGGATGTTCCAAGGTAATATGTGCTGAAACTAGAAAGCAGTACTTTTCATTGTTGAGACTGTTCCAAACTGAAATGAATTGCCTTTGGAGAACAGTGAGTTTGCCATCACTGTGATGGTGTGTGCAGAGGCTGGACATGCACCTGGAGATGCAGGTGGGGTTCAAGCCTTGGATGGCAGGTGAGGAGCAGTCTCAGTGACTAAATTCTCTTCCATTTTTGAGATTCTTGGGTGGTATGCTCAAATCTTATTTGGTTGCCACAGAAGTTCAAAAATCATTTTCATTGTATGCATTAGAATAAAAACGACATACCACAATTACAGATGTGATTCAAATTTTTCCAAGAAATTCAAATTTTTCCAAGAGTCAAATTCTACCCCAAAGGATAAGACTTTTCTGATCTCTCCAATAATTCAAAAGAATGTGACAAGATTCTTGGGTTAAATCAGAAAGACAGGTTCTAAAAGTGTTTTGGATAAACTTTTTTGCTCTTCTTATTTTCTTTCATAAGGAGAAAATCACCAGCTAAATGCATAGAGATTTCTCTGATAACCTTGTCATTCCCAAAGAAACCTACAGTAAGGTAACTTGGTGCAGCCTTTAGTTTAATTTATGTCATAACATTAACCTGTTTGTCTTCATTTAAATTTTTGGTTTCTCTTAGAAAAGTATTTTCTCTAAGGAAGCGAAAATCATGGGTTTCTGTTGATCTTCATCAGTAAGCCTTACTGAGTTCTGTCAGCTCAGCTTGAATTCCTGATCTGGCCCAATCAGAAAGAGTAGGCAAAAGGGGACTTGATAGTTACTTTCCCTACTTCTTTGTAGCTGGAAAAGCAACTGAAATGACAGGCACTTTTCATGCTGTGGTCATGTTGTGTGCATCTGCAGTGGTAAAATAGGTGTGTAAAAGACTTCAGAGGTGGGAGGTGATAGTGGCCAGGGGTCAAAGTGGCTAAGCACACTGAAGAGGTTTTCTCTTCCTTGACTTTCTGACATAGTATGTTTTGGATGAAGTTATAATAAATTTTATTCCTGAAAGTGTATTGATTTTGTGAAATAAAATGACTTGCAGTTGATGAAACCAGTCTGCTCTGAGCTCCCTCTTCATTCTTTAATAAAATGGAAACCTGGAACTAGAGTATTGTGGACAGCTGAACCTTAAGTTTTACTTGAATCATGAGGTTGTACAGGTTGGTTTTACTGGGACAGAATCCAAGAATGTATCAGATCGATCCTTTCTCTGGGCCTGGTCTTAGCTGTTAGTGAGTAATTAAATTGTCAATGCATTGCAAAAAAAATGACATTATGACACCATTTTAAGTCTTTAGATGCAGGTGAAATCAGTTATTACGTTTTCCTGAGAGCTCTGCAGGGGAGAAAGATGCATTAAATAAGACATTATTAACACTAATTGTACCTGTGTTTTTTTTTTTGTTTTTGTTTTTTTTTAGTAAGGCTATCAGAAAATGTAAAACCCTGCCCTGTAACTGCCTCATTTTCTGTTTCACAGTGGTGATTAGATGTGTTGTTTGCCTGGAGCCACTGCAGCTCTCTTTTGCTAGATGGTTGTGTGATCTGTCTTTTTTAGTACTTTTATGTTTGACCTGTCTCTTTCTTGAAACATAGGAGGGTTTTTTAGACAGGAAATGCCTGTATGTGGTATGTTCTTTTAACATGTAGTTTCAAAATTTTTATTTCAGTGACATTCAAAAAAATTTTTTTATTCCAGTGACTTTTTAAAAATGAAGTTTTTAGTATCCTGTTTCCTTGTTTGAGTTTCCTGTTTCATTGACCCTCTTACCTGGATTTGGGTCTTCATTGCCTGACACTAATATTTGTCACTTTCTCTTAGATACTTTTCATTACTTTTTTTTCCCTTTAAGTTTCTTTTCTTCTTCTTTTGCCTGTCCAGAGTTCTACCATTTGCCGTGTTTATTTGTTCTGATCTATTTAATTTTGTATCCACTTTGGAATTTTAAAAAACTTCTAATTCTTTCCTGAGTTTTTCTTTTAATTCTGTGTATTTCTGATTTCTGATTTAGTTGCTCTTTAATAACATCGTGTGTCGTTGGACTCATTTATATATTCTTTGTTAATTTGTATTTGTGCTTTCAGTTTGTTCTGATTAGTAGTCTGTGGTTTTGACCTGTTTTCAGGGCATGTTTGTTCTTATGTGGCTTCACTGTTAGAGACATTGTTCCACATCTTATTCTCCTCTTCTGACAACTTTGTATGACATTTGACCTTGACTATTTTCTGTTGATCATTTTTATGTGACATTGGTTTTTCATTACCTTTAAAAGGAATTAATATTCAAAATAGCTTTTCTAACCACACAGACCTGTCTCTTCAGTTGTTTTCATGTGTTTAAAACATAAAGCCACTTGTTTTCTCCCACTTTTATCGGAACCTTCTCCTCCTTTATCTCCATGATTCCTGTCCTGCTCCATTTTGAATCATTTCCCAGGAGTTTCTGTTCAGTGTAGGGCCCTTTCCTGACAGGGAGATTTGGTGGTTCTTGTGGGGTCTCTCCCAGTTCGCAGCTTCTTGCACTTCCTTGCTGCTGGGGTGGGTGAAATCCCTCTCAGCTTCATGTGCCATCTTCCTCTCGGTTCACAGTAATTTCCAGTTTATATGTCTCCACTGTCTTAGTCTTCTGTTCTCAGACCCACTCAACACCTCATTCGGTGTTGCCGGCACATCTGCTGGTCATTATGCCTCACCCCTACCTAATGGCATCTAGGGATTTGTGGGTTTTCTTCCATTACTGCCATGCCAAAGAATGCCAAAGAATGCTCAGACTACCACACAGTTGCACTCATCTCACATGCTAGTAAAGTAATGCCTCAAAATTCTCCAAGCCAGGCTTCAGCAATACGTGAACCGTGAACTCTTGATGTTCAAGCTGGTTTTTATAAAAGGCAGAGGAACCAGAGATCAAATTTGCCAACATCTGCTGGATCATGGAAAAAGCAAGAGAGTTCCAGAAAAACATCTATTTCTGCTTTATTGACTATGCCAAAGCCTTTGACTGTGTGGATCACAATAAACTGTGGAAAATTCTGAAAGAGATGGGCATACCAGACCACCTCACCTGTCCCTTGAGAAACCTATATGCAGGTCAGGAAGCAACAGTTAGAACTGGACATGGAACACCAGACTGGTTCCAAATAGGAAAAGGAGTAGGTCAAAGCTGTATATTGTTCACTCTGCTTATTTAACTCATGCAGAGTATATCATGAGAAACACTGAGCTGGAAGAAGCACAAGCTAGAATCAAGATTGCCAGGAGAAATATCAGTAATGTCAGATATGCAGGTGATACCACCCTTATGACAGAAAGTGAAGAGGAACCAAAAAGCCTCTTGATGAAAGTGAAAGAGGAGAGTGAAAAAGTTGGCTTAAAGCTCAACATTCAGAAAACGAAGATCATGGCATCCGGTCCATCACTTCATGGGAAATAGATGGGGAAACAGTGGAAACTGGCTGACTTTATTTTTTTTGGGCTCCAAAATCACTGCACATGGTGAATGCAGCCATGAAATTAAAAAATGCTTACTCCTTGGAAGGCAAGTTATGACCAACCTAGACACTGAAGTGAAGAAGAAGAAGTGAAGTCGCTCAGTCGTGTCCGACTCTTTGTGACCCCATGGACACCAGGCTCCTCCGTCTGTGGGATTTTCTAGGGCAAGAGTGCTGAAGTGGGTTGCCATTTCCTTCTCCAGGGAATCTTCCCGACCCAGGGATCGAACCTAGCTCTCCTCTGCATTGTAGACAGACGCTTTACTGTCTGAGCCACCAGGGAAGTCCACCTTAGACACTAGGCAGCATATTAAAAAGCAGAGACATTACTTTGCCAAACAAAGGTCCATCTAATCAAGGCTGTGGTTTTTCCAGTGGTCATGTATGGATGTGAGAGTTGGACTATGAAGAAAGCTGAGCACCCAAAGAATTGATGCTTTTTGACCTGTGGTGTTGGAGAAAGACTCTTGAGAGTCCCTTGGACTACAAGGAGATCCAACCAGTTCATTCTAAAGGAGATCAGTCCTGCGTGTTCATTGGAAGGACTGATGTTGAAGCTGAAGCTCCAATACTTTAGCCACCTCATGCGAAGAGCTGACTCATTTGAAAAGACCCTGATGCTGGGAAAGATTGAGGGCAGGAGGAGAAGGGGACGACAGAGAATGAGATGGTTGTATGGCATCACTGACTCGATGGACATGGGTTTCGGTGGACTCTGGGAGTTGGTGATGGACAGGGAGGCCTGGCGTGCTGCGGTTCATGGGGTCGCAAAGAGTCGGACACGACTGAGCCTACTGAACCGAACTGAACTCCATTACTACATTTTACTGTAAATATTGTGTATGGGTTTTGGTTTCTTTAATCTAGTACTTCTTTCTGTGTTTTTTGGTAAGGAGCTTCTCTGAACTTCAAAAACCATCAGTGCTGTTACAACATTCCCATGACAAGCAATATTTAATAGAGCAAAATTGCCATTAAAACAGTTAATTTGAAGCACTCCATGATTTAACCACATTTCACCTGTGTGTGTTAGAACATTGTTTAACCTCTCAAAATTTTGTGTTTTGCTGTGCTTAGTTGCTCAGTTGTGTCTTGACTCTTTGCGACCCTGTAGATAGTAGCCTGCCAGGCTCCTTTGTCCATGGGATTCTCCAGTCAAGAATACTAGAGTGGGTTGCTATGCCCTCTTCTAGGGGATCTTCCCAACCAGGGATTGAACCCAAGTCTCCTGTATTTCAGGCAGATTCTTTACCATCTGAGCTGTAGAGAATCCCAAGAACATTGGAGTAAGTATCTATCCCTTCTCCAGGAGATCTTTCTGACCGAGGAATTGAACCAGGGTCTCCTGCATTGCAGGCAGATTCTTTACCAGCCGAGCTACCAGGGAAGCCCCTCAAGGTTTTGACCCTTAGATAAATTTCCATAGTGTCATATCGAATCAGACACATAAGAAGCTTTCAGTACACAATTCTTGGTACACAATTCCTGGGGTCTTGACCCCAGGTCAAGCAACTTTTTTTCTTATTTAATGGAGGAGTGCTCGTTATAGTTCCATCAAGCTGATGAAATTTCTGAAACTGTGGCTTCATGTATATACTGAACTTTGTAAGTTGACTGAGATTCAACTTATACTGACTCCTTGCCGGGGTCATGATATGTGTCTGTGTCCTCAGAAGCAGAGGGAGGTGGCAGCACATTGCTGGGGTGTCTTTTACCTGCAGGTGCAGGAGGGGAATAAATTAGGCACTGTCTATAACAACATGTAAATCTGTGAGATTCAGTGGAGGGTTTGCATTTTAAACAATCCATTGGAGGAAATTTAAAAAAAAAATCCTTTTTTTGAATTTCAATGTGCAAGATTGTGATTTTTCTGTTGATTTTCTTAATTGTTTTTGGAGGTTAAACTTTCAACAATATCAGTAATAGAATTTCCTTTTCCTGGTGACTGGCTGTAGTTCTTGGATCAAAGCAGTGAGCAAAGTGGTGAGATGTTACTTAGTGGAAGTCACTCCTTAATCCTGTTAATTCCATTTTGACTAGTCTAGGTGGACTGAGAGGATAGCCAAAGGAATCACAAGCCTCTTGAAGATCAGGACGTATATCCCGGAGTGGGTGCTTACGTAGGGCAGGAACTTGTTGGGTGGCAGTGAATGACTTCCTGGGGAGTGGATCATCTGGCGAACACGATTATTTTGTTTGTTGCATCACGCACAGCAGTTTGAGTCCTGCTTGGTGTGACTGGAGAGTGACTGAGAACAGCAGGTGTGGTGGAAATTCTGGCCTGGTACTCTGTAGGCTTGGGCTCGGGGATAGGCTTGATGGCTCGGAGATCTTCAGAGCACAGAGCATCTTCAGCACGTTCCTTAGGAGTGGCTCCTTTTTTCCCTTTAAAAAAAATATTACCAGTATCCAGTGACATTGCAAGTTCTAAACATGTCTTTTAAATGTCTCATTACTATTTTTGACATTGACCTTTGTTTATCAGTTTTCTAAAAGCATACAACAGTGTGCAGAGAGACTTCTAGGCAGGAAGACAGAAAAAGTATGTTGTGTTTGAGAAAGTGAAGTAGAAGAGACTGGTGGCGGTTATAGGGCAGAGGTGAGAGCTGCAGGCTGGGGCTGGTTTGGCCTTGGTCCTGTGAGGGGTGGCTTATGGAGGGACAGCCTCGGGAGCTTGTAATGAGGTCTAAGTTGAAGAGCAGTGTCTAATATCATGTTCTTCTAAGAACATAAGTCCAACGGGCCTGTTCCTGCAGTGGCCTGGGCAGTGGTGACTGAATCTTGAGCTAAAGCAGTGGTGACAAGGTTGATTCCGGGTAAACCTGCACAGATATGAAAGTGAGAGTCCCTGAGTCTTCTGATAGAAGAGGCAAGAGTCCAGATGCCGCCTGCTGGGCCTGAACACCTAGGACAGGAGCAGTGTTACTCCTAGACTTCAGACCGTGTGAATTGCAGAGTAAACTGCGATGATAAAAGGCTGTCATATGAAACTTTTCCAGTTTTGTCACAACAGCGTTTAATTTTATTGCTTAAAAGAAAAGGAATCCATTCTCTGAATTTGTTACTAGCCATCCAGTGCTGCAACATATGAATTGTGATCTGAGAATATCTAGAAATTGTGAAAAATAAGAAAACTGGTACCTCTGATTCCACATCATCATTTAACAATTTTAAGTTTTAAATATGTGTGGTTTACTTTGTTCTTAAAAACAAAGAGACAGAAAGAGATCAGCTCTCCATAAATACAATTTCATGAAAACTGAAGGAATGGACTCTGTATTAAGTATTTCCAAAGAGTTCCTGAGACCAAAACTGGTGGCCCTTCTTTTCCAGCAGCTGGAACCCCAAAGATCTTGAAACCAGTCCTGAAAAGCTTGCTTCTATGCAGGAAATCCTGGTGGCTTTTGAGAGGAAGATAGAAAACTATTCTGGAAAATTGCAAGTGGTAGCAGAGGTGAGTCACTGACATGAAGAATAACCAGGGACTACAAGGGCTCACTTTCTTTGTTTAATTATGAGATTAAAAAATATATATATATATATATGTTCAGCTAGGGAAATTTGAAATTTATTCTTTGTGTTCTAAATATGAATAGAAAATAATAGAGCAAGTTTTCTGTTTTTTTGGCATGACTTGTGATTTTTTGTTGAAAGTTGATTGCATCAGTGTTAGGTTCTCAGGATTTAGTGTTTATCTGGCTAGGAGTTTGACTGTTTAATGTTTTTGAATCTATTCCTACCAGAGGCTTCAGATCCCTCTACTGTCCATGGTCTGGCTTCTTGCTTGGCTCTGTGTTTCTATCTGTTGCTCAGAGAGGATCTGTGCCACTCTTTAGGCTGGGACTCATTATCATTAATAGGAGAGGCTTTCTGTGTCATAATATGGTGTGGCTGAGAGGGAAATTCTACAGCGTTCTGATTAAGTCTCACTCTTTGCCTGTCTCAGGGCTATACTTTCATGGGTATTTTAACCTCTCTTCCAAGGTCATGGTTGTTGCTATTGGTTTTTAAGTTGCTGCTGCTGTTCTCTGCTAACCCACTCTGTTTTTCAGCTGCAGCCAGTGGGTTTCACTACAGCGGAAGCAAATGGCAGTGCAGGGGTCCCTTAGGCTTGACGTTCCCTAGAGTCTCCCATTCTCATGTTAGTCTGCACTCAGCCTTCAGCACTTCATTAAAATTACCACTTCACTGTTCCCAAAAAGATTTTGGTGTCCAGCAGCTTTTGCTCCAGATGAGTAGGTCTCAGATGTGTCTCTTTGCAAGTTCTTCTCTGTCTGGATTTTGGAAGATGCAATTTGCCCTGTAACTTCAGTTCCATTATAAATTCAAGTAAAGTCATTGATTTTCAGTTTATTCAAATTACTCTTGTAGTGAGAGTGAGAGTGATGACTGGCCCTTTCGACCTGAAATGGGAACCTAGCTTACCAATTTTTTAATTGAAATATTTTTATTCCTTAGCATGCTCTGACTAAGTTAATTGGAAAATCAATAATCTCATTTAGTCCCATTTGGTAAACTGATTCTGCAGAAGTACTTTTAACAGTCCATCTGGGTCATGTTATCACCTGGTTGAAAAATTGTCACTATTTCTGTTTTCCACAAGATGACAACCAGCTTCTTGATGGAAGAGCTGTGGTTTAGAATGCTCAAGACTTACCTTTGACTGAGAAAGATAACATCTTCAGATTCTTTTTGTTAGTATTGTAACATTCTATAACCTTGTCTTCCTTCAGTGCTTTTATCAGGAGCTTGGTGATCTAAGGAGAAGAAAAACTGAATATTTAAAAGTTTAAAAGAGAAAATAAATATTTAATTTTAAAAGATCACACTCATTACACTAGCAACCCTCAGAGACAGGTTTGCCCTCCATAGATGAAGAAACTAAGTTCATAAAAGCGGAAGAGTGTTTTCCACGTTCATTCCAGGAACAAGGCGTAATGGTCATGTTGGTGTCTGGGGTGGAATGCAGAGCCTGAGTTATTTCTTCCTTGGTGCTTCAGATTATACCTGCAAGGCTCTCATCATTCCTAAATTCAGAGAACAGGAGAGTCCTATATGCAGTCATAGTGCACATTCAATATTCCTGCAACAAAATTTATGAATCATATACTGTGTATCAATTGCAGCACTAGCCACTAGAAGTACAACTGTGCAGATGGAATAAGTAGTTTGTGAACTCAGGAAACTGATAGACTTCCAGAAGATTTGAGAAAGTGAGCACAAATACTAAATACGTTTTTTTACCTTTTCCAAAGAAGATAAACAATGCATTCTTTGTATTTTTTTTTTGATCTTCTTTCCAAAGTTTTTTTTTTTTTTTTTTTTTTCCTCCTTACCTCAGATATTTTGGTAATTTTCTTATCTATGTACAGGTCTTTTTTCCTCTCTTTTGTTCTCTCCTTCAGGCTTCAAAAAACTTAAAAAGACCTTTCCCTAAATAGATAGCCAGTAGAATTAAAATAACATTGGATTGAGAGGCAAGAAAACAGGTTTGACTCTCAGTTCTGTTGGTTGATTACCTGAATGACCTCTGACAAGTCACTTGACCACTCTTAAGACAGTTTTGTTCATCTATAAACTGCAGGTGATAATAACCACTTTACAGAGTTGTTATGCTAATCAAATGAGCTAATATATTCAAATAACACTTTTAAGTACCCAGAGAACCAGAGACAACATACAATTGTAAATTATTTTTACACTTATTTAACAATTTACAGGATTCAGTTATACACTGGGAAGCACTGAAAAGCAGACTGTAGTTGAATATTACATTTTTTTAGCAAAATATCTTAAGCTTTTAAAAATGGTAAAGATTTTCTTATGCAAGCCAGCCTACCTTGTCCATAAATAAAGGTTTTTCCATTTCAATCATGACACTATATTTATAAAAGCAGTCCTTAAAACACCACTTCTTTCAGATTGAAGCACAGTCTGTATTTGGTTGCTTTCTACAGATTTTATCTTTCAATATATTAAATATTGTCATGGAAAATATGACAAATATGCCTAGTATATAGCTCATAGATTATCAAAGAAGGTTTCCTTGAAGAAATGATTCATCTGGTAGATTTCTGCCACAGAATCTCATATGACAAGATTTGAAAGGCAGTTGCCTATAATTCTTTTGCAGCAATCATGAGACCTAGAAACTTGTGCTCCAGCATAATTAATGTAGTTTAATGTTCTTTATTTTTGTATAGCATGCAATTCCTCTCCCTAAGCCCCAGGCCACTTTGGAATGCATCATTATCCTTGTGCAAATGAGTTTGGGATCAACTGGTATAGTTCTGTTCATAAACATCTGAAAGGACTAGAGGGCAGGAATGTTCAAAGGCAGAGGCAAGAGAGAGAAGGTTGGGGATGTCAGGCACAGTTAACTTCTACCCTAGTTACCAATCTTTTCCTTGTAGTGACTTAAGTTATTTAAAGTCAGTTCAGAATTCAACACTCAACTCACTTTCTGCATGCCATAAATTTGACCGAAGAAAAATTTATAGGATGGCTAGGGTCCCAGATATTGGAATTAGATGAGTTGTTGAGGTTTACAGAAAGAAAACAAGGTTTTAAAGACCAAATAACACATAAAACATTTTTTAAAGACAGTGGTGATAGTAAAGGGAAACTATAAATATGATCAGACCAGAAGCAAGATATCATAGAGAAACATCTATTAGGTTTTAAAAGATCAGGAGACCAGATAATATGTCATAACATAGCATCATAAGCTTAGTTTATTGAACTTGGGAGAATATTTGTATTCATAGTTACCCTGAGAGGGGATGTAGAAAGCCAAAATCAAACAAGCTATCTTTAGGCTTATCCTCAAAGGACCTAAAAGAAGTCAGATGAATATACAGAATCTTAGTTAGAAATTAACCTTGGAATGCTTTGGCTACTGCAAATGTCTCAGTAAAACTCAAGAAAAATCACTTGCAAAGCCAAATGGAAGAGTAAACAACAAAGTCATGGACATATCTCAGTCTCACAGGCAGGTCTGATAACTCCCACGTGGTAGATATAGTGGAGGGGGGGGCAAAAAAGCTGACGTGTTATAAACCGAAGGAATTGCATTGGCTGCACTACTGGTTCCAAAACACAGCTAGAGAAATCCAGAGATCAATAATGCAGTTTCCATTTTAATAGCCAGAGCCATGATGATCAAATTTAAACAAAAGTCCTGCTGTTAGCTAATTATTTGCTCATTTCACATATATATGAAGTATATTCTAAACTACTTATGAGATGCAGTCATGAATTCAGGCACAACATTTTCCCCAGGCACCACTGCTGCACATTGCTAAGACTGGCTGGAGACAGAGCGTAACCTGAGACTGCACCAGGGACCTATGCGAGGCCTGCACTTAGTGTCTATGGTCTTGGTCAAGCATGAGATAACCTATCATACGTGTGTGCTGTGTGCTAAGTGGCTTCAGAAGCGTCCAACTCTTCGTGACCCTACGAACTGTCAGGCTTCTCTGTCCACGGGATTCTCCAGGGAAGAATCCTAGAGTGGGTTGCCACGCCCTCTTCTAAGGTATCTTCCTGACGCAGAAGTGGAACCCATGTCTCTTATATCTGCTGCATCGGCAGATGGGTTCTTTACAACTAGAGCCCCCTGGGAAGTCCTATCATATAATATAACCTATCATATAATCCCCTATAAAATATGAGCCAATATCACAAAGCTGTCTGGATAGAAATAATCTAAAGAATTTTTGAATCTATTTCTGGAAAAATGGACTGAATCTACTAAACTAAAACGAGAAAAGTGAAAAGACTTGTATTTAGATCTGAGTGCCAATTATATAAATATAAGGTGGGAAGTTCAAACCACAAAAATAGAAAGCAAAAAATTTATAATTAGTCAGAGTAAGTTTCTAATCAGTCAACCATGTGATATGGTTGCCCAGATTCAAATAAAGGTGCAAGACTGTTGGACAGCTGTTGGAAGCATCCATCTATTAAAAACGTTGTGTCATTTTTCAGAAGAACAAACAGAAATGTGAAATTTAAATAACATTGTTGTTGTTTAGTCGCCAAGTCATCTCTGACTTTACGACCCCATGGACTGCAACATGCCAAGCCTCCCTTTCCCTCACCATCTCCCGGGAGTTTGCCCAAGTTAATGTTCATCACACATCGGTGATACCATCCAATAAATGCCATTAAATAACATGTCCAACATCCATTCCTGTAGCTGAAATGGAGCCAGATCTGAACCAAATGGTGTGTGTTCTTTCCATTTCCTGAAATCACATTAATGAGGGAATTTAAAAACCATCATACATAAAAAAATAATATGAGGAGAAAATAAATGATTGGAAGAGCTGTAGATGTTTCCCCTAAGGATTAGAAGACATGAAAAATACAAGACATGATGAAGACAAGGAAAAATTATGATACTATGAGTTAAATATCTGATGATCCATTAATAACACAAAAGATAACAATGGAGGAGAAAATGGATAAAATTTAAGGATGGCAAGGTATCTATTGAGCTAGAAAAATTGAAAGGAATGTACAAGTTACTTAGGTGGTAATGATTTTCCTACAGCACAAGTACTGGAGAAGACTTTTGAGAGTCTCCAGGACTGCAACAAGATCAAACCAGTCAATCCTAAAGGAAACAACCCTGAATAATCATTGGAAAGGCTTTGCTGAATCTCCAATGCTTCGGCCACCTGATGCAAAGAGCCAACTCATTGGAAAAGACTTCAGTGCTGGGAAAGACTGAAGGCAAAAGGAGAAGAGGGCAGCAGAGCATGAGATGACTGGATGGCATCTGACTCAGTAGACATGAATCTGAGCAAACTCCAGGAGATGGTGGAGGACAGAGGGGCCATGGGGTCGCAGGGTCAGATGTGACTCAGCAACTGAACAACAATAGCAGCAGTGAGTTTTCTGATAAGGAACATGCTCAGGTAGAAACTAACCATCTGTCAAAGGAATTATTACAGAAGTGGCTTGAATATTGTGATGTGGTCATTCTGCTGTTGCTGCTAAGTCGCTTCAGTCGTGTCCGACTCTGTGCGACCCCATAGACAGCAGCCCACCAGGCTCCACTGTCCCTGGTATTCTCCAGGTAAGAACACTGGAATGGGTTGTCATGTCCTTCTCCAATGCATGAAAGTGAAAAGTGAAAGTGAAGTCGTTCAGTCGTGTCCAACTCATAGTGACCTCATGGACTGCAGCCTACCAGGCTCCTCCGCCCATGGGATTTTCCAGGCAACAGTACTAGATGATATTAAAATCTGACCCTCAGAATTTTTGATTCTACAAAACTCTGGAAGCACACAGGTAGTATAGGAAAATCTCTGGACTAGCCTGTGGAGGACTTTTTTTCTGGTTCCTTTCCTTGATCCAAGCTAACCAAAGAATGGCTACCAAAAGATAGAGGAAACAAACAAACAAACAAACAAAAATCCCTGTTGGCTCAGCAGTGCAACTTCAGTTTCCATGTTACACAGCACCATTGTCCATGTTGCTTGGTTTCCCAAGAGATTCTCAACAATATGATTTAGGAAAGTGCATCCTGTTACTAACTTCAATATCTGCTTGATGTCTTGCTTCCTCTAAGGGCCAAGTAACACCTTATCATTGGTCTAATAATACTCTGTGCTGAGGTCTCCTGCCTCTGCTTCCTTCCATTACTGATTGGCTGCATAACCCTGATCAAGTTACAGTTGTCTCATGGGCGTGCTGAACAGTGCTAGCAGTCTTTCAATCTAATTTACTGTAGGAATAAAAAGTAACTCAGGAATGATCTATAGAGCGGTGACAATACACAGGAGACTTGGTGAACTCTAGAGCTTGGTGGTTGCAGCAGAAGAGACATCCAGGTTAGTAATTTACATTCAACTCAGAAAATAAAAATACAAATATTCATTTTATCACACATATATTAGGTAATTTGGATATGTATTGCAGAGGGTTGAGTTGTTAAAAGGACTCAATGTGGAGTCTTTCATAGTTTTTTAATATAGGAGATCTCATGTGGATGCATGCTCAGTCGCTTCAGCCACCCCACAGACTGTAGCCCACCAGGCTTCTCTGTCCACGGGATTCTTCAGGCAAGAACACTGGAGTGGGTTGCCATTTCCTCTTCTTGGGATCTTCACAACCCAGGGACCGAAACTGCATTTCTTGTATCTCCTGAATTGGCAGACAGGTTCATTACTAACTTAGGGCCACCCGGGAAGGGTGGATACGTACCACTAATGGGGCCCTGAAATTCTGATAAGGGGTATTTTCCAGAATAAGAAGAGGTAAAGGCATCATAGTTGTATACCAAACACTATCATAGGTTACTTGCCTGTATTATTACTCATAGTGCTCATGATGACCATAGGAGGTATGTAAAATTTCCCCATTGCACATATGGGGAGAACGTCATCAGTGAGAGATAGTGATCTGTCCCAGTTCAGCTCTTATTGTACTATTTTGGGCATATGATTTACTCCATTTGAGAGGTAATTGTTAATATCTAAAGCACGTGTAATAGTAATGCATACCTTTTATTGCATATGTATACATAGTATACAATCTGTTCATACGATACATAAAAATCTGTAAAAAATTAAGCATGTGAGACATGGCATGCACCTGCTCAGTCACATTTTGACTCTTTGTGACCCCGTGGACTACAGTCTGCCAGGATCCTCTGTCCACGAAATTTGATAATTTGCTATGATGATGATAGCAAAGAATTGTAGCACAGCAAAACACCATGATAATATAACCAGAAAACAGAGAAATCTGGACAAAATGTGATTAGCAGCTACCCAGCCTTGTTCCCTCACATGGCCCAAGATTTCAAATGAAGGCAAGTGTAAAGTTCTTGCAATTGATGGGAGTGGGGTTGGAGTGAAGGAATTAGAGGGAAGGGAAGAGCAAAAAGGAGGATGAAGAGGGAAAAATTAGGGTGGAAATAATATCAGGAGACCCCCTTCTCAGGAAGCAAAGAGACAAACTGTCCCGATGTGATCAGCAATCTCTTGGCTTTGTCCCCCAAGCAGAGCTGGGGAAGCAATTGTCAAGTAATCATGAGGTTCCTGGAAGTCCCAGAGAGCTGAGGGTCTTCAGAATTATTCCCATAATTATTTGAGCAACAGAGGAGAAAAGCCACCAGAGTACATTAAACAACGGCTGGAAATGGGTCATATTTGGATCACTGCAGCCACCCTGGAATTCCCATTTGTCAGCTATGCAAGTTTATCCCAGTTACTTTGTTAACCTCCTAACAATAGTCAATCCTTCATTTTACTTGAATGAGACTTTTGGAACCAAATCTATCGGATGATGACAGTGTTTTCCTTTAATAATAACTAGCGCCGAGGTCTTGGGTGCCTGTCACTGTCTCTTACCCTTGCGTTCTTCCATGTGGCACTATTACTCCTGTGCCACTGGTTCTATTATTACGCATCACTTATACATGAGGGAGGGGAGGCTTAGAGCTGAGGAGCTAACGGCAAGCCACAAGGCTGTGTAGTGTTTCAGTTATCTCTTGGCGTGTAACAGACCATCTCAAGATTTAATAGCTTGAAAACATCGGCCGTTTTATTTGCTCACAATTACTGATCAGATATTTGGCTGGAAATAGCAGGGACAACACCGCGGTCTGGGGCTTCAGGCAGGGGCTTAAACGGCTGGGGTGAAGGGTATGTCTGGTGTCTGAGTTCTGGCTGTTACCTGGGTTCCCTGGCATTTCTGCATAAGGCTAGTGAGAGCTTCTCTGCACAATGATCTCAGGACTGCAGGAGAATTGTGCTAAATACCAAGTCCACTGTGAGAGTGCTTATAAGCCTCTGCTTGCATCATGTTTGCTAATGTCTCACTGGATGCCAGTCATGTGCAGAAGCACTGTCACTGCGAGACCGGACCTCGTTTACAAAATCTAGTAGACAACAAAAATAATACAGGCATTTTATTGGGGAGAGTTATGCCAGATTGTGTGTGCATGTGTGTGTGTGTGTGTGTGTGTAGGGGAGAGGGTGTGTCACATAAGACTACAGGGGTAAAAATAGAACTACAGAGTTTCAAAGAGAAATCATCTATGTAGTACAGCCCTTCATTTTGCACAAAAATACACTAGGGCCACAACAGGAAAGGACTAATGTCACAGACCTAATTATTGAGAAAGACTAGCTTCAGAATGCACATCACACCAGAATCCAATAAGGGTAATATTGGTGAACAAGACAAGAATGCAGGAACTGAATGAGACTCATGAAGAATAAGAAGGCAAAGAGTAAACAGTCTAAAAGCCCAGGCTGGAAAAACCATATTCCCTCTTCCACAACAGTGGCCTCTGTGATTATT
>NW_017219038.1:0-11598 GCF_001704415.2 Capra hircus | reverse complement strand
GATCGAATCACACAACGGTGGTACGTAGGACAGCCCTGTGGGAAAGCCTCGTGGGAAGCTCGAGGGAAAGCCACAGATCCCTTGATCCACGCGCGAAGGGAAGCGTGACACTGCTGCTACAGCTCGGGAGGAAAGCGCACGTGCATGCCCCCACTCGAGACGAGGACTGACTCCCCTGGGAGACTCCAGAAGTACCCCAAGGTCGATGTCAGCACTGGAGAGGAATCCTCAGGTTCCGGCACCGACTCCACAAAAGATCTTAGGCCCGGCATCGACGGAGAGAATTCCCGAGAGGCCCCGAGCAACTCAATGGGGACTGGCCTTTCCTGAGGCCACTAGAGCGGGTCCCTGAGGTCCCTGTCGTAAGTTGAGAGCACCTGCCGCAACTCGAGAAAATACAGGAGGTTCTCCCCTCCAGGCCAGATGAGGCCCATTTCCGCTGAGGTCTAAATCAATCCTAACATCTGGAACTTCCAAAGGGTTCCTTCACACCTTGCTGGCAACTCAAGAAGTTCCCCGACATACCCGTCTCCACTCGAGAGGAAGCACGATAATCCCGCCCACAATCCAGAGGAAGCCCCGTTTCCGCCTCCTAGCTCGAGAGGAGGGATCCTTTCCCTGCGTGGTCGGGAAAGAATTCCCGGCGTTCCTGTCGCATCTCAAGAGGAGGCGCTCTCCACAGGAAAGGCGAGAGGAAACTCCAGGGTCGTGCCACCATTCCCAGAGTCCCCCAGATAGTCTCAGTCCATTCCAGGGAAACCTGTTTTCCCTGCACTGCCTCGACTTTCAAGCCGAGGATCGACTCACACCACGGTGGCACGTGGGAAGCCCTGTGGGAAAGCCTCGTGGAAAGCCTCGTGGGAAAGCCTACGAGGGAAAGCCACAGATCCTTGATCCACGCGAAGGGAAGCGTGACACTGCTGCTACAGCTCGGGAGGAAATCGCACGTGCATGCCCCCACTCGAGACGAGGACTGACTCCCCTGGGGAGACTCCAGAAGTACCCAAGATCCATGTCAGGCACTGGAGAGGAATCCTCAGGTTCCGTGCACTGACTCCACACAAGGTCTTAGGCCCCGCATCGACGGGAGAGGAATCCCGAGAGGCCCCGGAGCAACTCGCATGGGGACTGGCCTTTCCTGAGGCACCAGAGCGGGTCCCTGAGGCCCTCGTCGTAAGTCGAGAGCACCTGCCGCCAACTCGAGAAAATCCAGGAGGTTCTCCCCTCCAGGCGAGATGAGGCCCATTTCGCTGAGGACATCTCAGGGGCTAATCAGCACCTTAAACTCTGGAACTTCCAAAGGGTCCTTCACACCCTTGCTGCAACTCAAGAAGTTCCCCGACATACCCGTCTCCACTCGAGAGGAACACGAGAGTCCCGCCCGTCATCCAGAGTGGCCCCGTTTCCGCCTCCTAGCTCGAGAGGAGGGATCCTTTCCCTGCGTGGTCCTGGAAAGAATTCCCGGCGTTCCCGTCGCATCTCAAGAGGAGGCGCTCTCCACAGGAAAGGCGAGAGGAACTCCAGGGTCAGTGCCACCATTCCCAGAGTCCCCCAGATGTCTCAGTCCATTCCAAGGAAACCTGTTTTCCCTGCACTGCCTCGACTTTCAAGCCGAGGATCGACTCACACCAGCGATGGCACGTGGGACAGCCCTGTGGGAAAGCCTCGTGGGAAAGCCTCGTGGGAAAGCCTCGAGGGAAAGCCACAGATCCCTTGATCCACGCGAAGGGAAGCGTGACACTGCTGCTACAGCTCGGGAGGAAAGCGCACGTGCATGCCCCCACTCGAGACGAGGACTGACTCCCCTGGGGAGACTCCAGAAGTACCCCAAGATCCATGTCAGCACTGGAGAGGAATCCTCAGGTTCCGGCACCTGACTCCACACAAGGTCTTAGGCCCGGCATCGACGGGAGAGGAATCCCGAGAGGCCCCCGAGCAACTCGCATGGGGACTGGCCTTTCCTGAGGCCACCAGAGCGGGTCCTGAGGTCCCCGTCGTAAGTCGACGAGCACCTGCCGCAACTCGAGAAAATCCAGGAGGTTCTCCCCTCCAGGCGAGATGAGGCCCATTTCCGCTGAGGCGACTGGAGGCTAATCACACCTAACTCTGGAACTTCCAAAGGGTCCTTCACAGCCCTTGCTGCAACTCAAGAAGTTCCCCGACATACCCGTCTCCACTCAAGAGGAAGCACGAGAGTCCCGCCCACATCCAGAGGAGCCCCGTTTCCGCCTCCTAGCTCGAGAGGAGGGATCCTTTCCCTGCGTGGTCGGGAAAGAATTCCCGGCGTTCCCGTCGCATCTCAAGAGGAGGCGCTCTCCACAGGAAAGGCGAGAGGAACTCCAGGGTCGTGCCACCATTCCCAGAGTCCCCCAAGATGTCTCAGTCCATTCCAGGGAAACCTGTTTTCCCTGCACTGCCTCGACATTCAAGCCGATGGATCGACTCACATCACGGTGGCACGTGGGACAGCCCATGTGGGAAAGCCTCGTGGGAAAGCCTCGTGGGAAAGCCTCCGAGGGAAAGCCACAGATCCCTTGATCCACGCGGAAGGGAAGCGTGACACTGCTGCTACAGCTCGGGAGGAAAGCGCACGTGCATGCCCCCACTCGAGGACGAGGACTGACTCCCCTGGGAGACTCCAGAAGTACCCCAAGATCCATGTCAGCACTGGAGAGGAATCCTCAGGTTCCGGCACCGACTCCACACAAGGTCTTAGGCCCCGGCATCGGACGGGAGAGGAATCCCGAGAGGCCCCGAGCAACTCGCATGGGGACTGGCCTTTCCTGAGGCCACCAGAGCGGGTCCCTGAGGTCCCCGTCGTAAGTCGAGAGCACCTGCCGCAACTCGAGAAAATCCAGGAGGTTCTCCCCTCCAGGCGAGATGAGGCCCATTTCCGCTGAGGCGACTCGGAAGCTAATCACACCTAACTCTGGAACTTCCAAAGGGTCCTTCACACCCTTGCTGCAACTCAAGAAGTTCCCCGACATACCCGTCTCCACTCAGAGAGGAAGCACGAGAGTCCCGCCCTACATCCAGAGGAGGCCCGTTTCCGCCTCCTAGCTCGAGAGGAGGGATCCTTTCCCTGCGTGGTCGGGAAAGAATTCCCGGCGTTCCGTCGCATCTCAAGAGGAGGCGCTCTCCACAGGAAAGGCGAGAGGAACTCCAGGGTCGTGCCACCATTCCCAGAGTCCCCCAGATGTCTCAGTCCATTCCAGGGAAACCTGTTTTCCCTGCACTGCCTCGACATTCAAGCCGAGGATCGACTCACATCCACGTGGCACGTGGGACAAGCCCTGTGGGAAAGCCTCGTGGGAAAGCCTCGTGGGAAAGCCTCGAGGGAAAGCCACAGATCCCTTGATCCACGCGAAGGGAAGCGTGACACTGCTGCTACAGCTCGGGAGGAAAGCGCACGTGCATGCCCCCACTCGAGACGAGGACTGACTCCCCTGGGGAGACTCCAGAAGTACCCAAGATCCATGTCAGCACTGGAGAGGAAATCCTCAGGTTCCGGCACCTGACTCCACACAAGGTCTTAGGCCCCGGCATCGACGGGAGAGGAATCCCGAGAGGCCCCGAGAACTCGCATGGGGACTGGCCTTTCCTGAGGCCACCAGAGCGGGTCCCTGAGGTCCCCGTCGTAAGTCGAGAGCACCTGCCGCAACTCGAGAAAATCCAGGAGGTTCTCCCTCCAGGCGAGATGAGGCCCATTTCCGCTGAGGCGACTCGAGGCTAATCACACCTAAACTCTGGAACTTCCAAAGGGTCCTTCACACCCTTGCTGCAACTCAAGAAGTTCCCCGACATACCCGTCTCCACTCGAGAGGAAGCACGAGAGTCCCGCCCACATCCAGAGGAGCCCCGTTTCCGCCTCCTAGCTCGAGAGGAGGGATCCTTTCCCTGCGTGGTCGGCAAAGAATTCCCGGCGTTCCCGTCGCATCTCAAGAGGAGGCGCTCTCCACAGGAAAGGCGAGAGGAACTCCAGGGTCGTGCCACCATTCCCAGAGTCCCCCAGATGTCTCAGTCCATTCCAGGGAAACCTGTTTTCCCTGCACTGCCTCGACATTTCAAGCCGAGGATCGACTCACACCACGGTGGCACGTGGGACAGCCCTGTGGGAAAGCCTCGTGGGAAAGCCTCGTGGGAAAGCCTCGAGGGAAAGCCACAGATCCCTTGATCCACGGAAGGGAAGCGTGACACTGCTGCTACAGCTCGGGAGGAAAGCGCACGTGCATGCCCCCTACTCGAGACGAGGACTGACTCCCCTGGGGAGACTCCAGAAGTACCCCAAGATCCATGTCAGCACTGGAGAGGAATCCTCAGGTTCCGGCACCGACTCCACACAAGGTCTTAGGCCCCGGCATCGACGGGAGAGGAATCCCGAGAGGCCCCGAGACAACTCGCATGGGGACTGGCCTTTCCTGAGGCCACCAGAGCGGGTCCCTGAGGTCCCCGTCGTAAGTCGAGAGCACCTGCCGCAACTCGAGAAAATCCAGGAGGTTCTCCCCTCCAGGCGAGATGAGGCCCATTTCGGCTGAGGACGACTGGAGGCTAATCACACCTAAACTCTGGAACTTCCAAAGGGTCCTTCACACCCTTGCTGCAACTCAAGAAGTTCCCCGACATACCCGTCTCCACTCAAGAGGAAGCACGAGAGTCCCGCCACGATCCAGAGGGCCCCGTTTCCGCCTGCCTAGCTCGAGAGGAGGGATCCTTTCCCTGCGTGGTCCGGAAAGAATTCCCAGGCGTTCCCGTCGCATCTCAAGGAGGAGGCGCTCTCCACAGGAAAGGCGAGAGGAACTCCAGGGTTCGTGCCACCATTCCCAGAGTCCCCAGATGTCTCAGTCCATTCCAAGGGAAACCTGTTTTCCCTGCACTGCCTCGACTTTCAAGCCGAGGATCGACTCACATCCACGGTGGCACGTGGGACAGCCCTGTGGGAAAGCCTCGTGGGAAAGCCTCGTGGGAAAGCCTCGAGGGAAAGCCACAGATCCCTTGATCCACGCGTAGGGAAGCGTGACACTGCTGCTACAGCTCGGGAGGAAAGCGCACGTGCATGCCCCCACTCGAGACGAGGACTGACTCCCCTGGGGAGACTCCAGAAGTACCCCAAGATCCATGTCAGCACTGCAGAGGAAACCTCAGGTTCCGGCACTGACTCCACACAAGGTCTTAGGCCCCGGCATCGACGGGAGAGGAATCCCGAGAGGCCCCGAGCAATTCGCATGGGGAGTGGCCTTTTCTGAGGCCACCAGAGCGGGTCGTTGAGGTCCCCGTCGTAAGTCGACAGCAACCTGCCCTATCTCGAGAAAATCCAGGAGGTAGTCCCCTCCAGGCGAGATGAGGCCCATTTCCGCTGAGGCGACTGGAAGGCTAATCACACCTAATCTCTGGAACTTCCAAAGGGTCCTTCACAGCCTTGCTGCAACTCAAGAAGTTCCCCGACATACCCGTCTCCACTCAAGAGGAAGCACGAGAGTCCCGCCCACATCCAGAGGGCCCCGTTTCCGCCTCCTAGCTCGAGAGGAGGGATCCTTTCCTTTCGTGGTCGGCAAAAGAATTCCCGGCGTTCCCGTCGCATCTCAAGGAGGAGGCGCTCTCCACAGGAAAGGCGAGAGGAAATCCAGGGTCGTGCCACCATTCCCAGAGTCCCCAAGATGTCTCAGTCCATTCCAGGGAAACCTGTTTTCCCTGCACTGCCTCGACATTCAAGCCGTAGGATCGACTCACATCACGGTGGCACGTGGGACAACCATGTGGGAAAGCCTCGTGGGAAAGCCTCGTGTGAAAGCCTCCAGGGAAAGCCACAGATCCCTTGATCCACGGGAAGGGAAGCGTGACACTGCTGCTACAGCTCGGGAGGAAAGCGCACGTGCATGCCCACCACTCGGAGACGAGGACTGACTCCCCTGGGGACACTCCAGAAGTACCTCAAGGATCCATGTCAGCACTGGAGAGGAATCCTCAGGTTCCGGCACAGGACTCCACACAAGGTCTTAGGCCCCGGCATCGACGGGAAGAGGAATCCCGAGAGGCCCCGAGCAACTCGCATGGGGACTGGCCTTTCCTGAGGCCACCAGAGCGGGTCCCTGAGGTCCCCGTCGTAAGTCGAGAGCACCTGCCGCAACTCGAGAAAATCCAGGAGGTTCTCCGCTCCAGGCGAGATGAGGCCCATTTCCGCTGAGGCGATCTCGAGGCTAATCACACCTAACCTCTGGAACTTACAAAGGGTCCTTCACACCCTTGCTGCAACTCAAGAAGTTCCCCGACATACCCGTCTCCACTCGAGAGGAAACACGAGAGTCCCGCCCTCATCCAGAGGAGCCCCGTTTCCGCCTCCTAGCTCGAGAGGAGGGATCCTTTCCCTGCGTGGTCGGGAAAGAATTCCCGGCGTTCCCGTCGCATCTCAAGAGGAGGCGCTCTCCACAGGAAAGGCGAGAGGAACTCCAGGGTCGTGCCACCATTCCCAGAGTCCCCCAGATGTCTCAGTCCATTCCAGGGAAACCTGTTTTCCCTGCACTGCCTCGACTTTCAAGCCGAGGATCGACTCACACCACGGTGGCACGTGGGACAGCCCTGTGGGAAAGCCTCGTGGGAAAGCCTCGTGGAAAGCCTCGAGGGAAAGCCACAGATCCCTTGATCCAAGCGAAGGGAAGCGTGACACTGCTGCTACAGCTCGGGAGGAAAGCGCACAGTGCATGCCCCCACTCGAGACGAGGACTGACTCCCCTGGGGAGACTCCAGAAAGTATCCCAAGATCCATGTCAGCACTGGAGAGGAATCCTCAGGTTCCGCACCGACTCCACACAAGGTCTTAGGCCCCGGCATCGACGGGAGAGAATCCCGAGAGGCCCCGAGCAACTCGCATGGGGACTGGCCTTTCCTGAGGCCACCAGAGCGGGTCCCTGAGGTCCCCGTCGTAAGTCGAGAGCACCTGCCACAACTCGAGAAAATCCAGGAGGTTCTCCCCTCCAGGCGAGATGAGGCCCATTTTCGCTGAGGCATCTCGAGGCTAATCACACCTAAACTCTGGAACTTCCAAAGGGTCCTTCACACCCTTGCTGCAACTCAAGAAGTTCCCCGACATACCCGTCTCCACTCGAGAGGAAGCACGAGAGTCCCTCCCTCATCCAGAGGAGCCCCGTTTCCGCCTCCTAGCTCGAGAGGAGGGATCCTTTCCCTGCGTGGTCGGCAAAGAATTCCCGGCGTTCCCGTCGCATCTCAAGAGGAGGCGCTCTCCACAGGAAAGGCGAGAGGAACTCCAGGGTCGTGCCACCATTCCCAGAGTCCCCCAGATGTCTCAGTCCATTCCAGGGAAATCTGTTTTCCCTGCACTGCCTCGACTTTCAAGCCGAGGATCGACTCACACCACGGTGGCACGTGGGACAGCCCTGTGGGAAAGCCTCGTGGGAAAGCCTCGTGGAAAGCCTCGAGGAAAGCCACAGATCCCTTGATCCACGCGAAGGGAAGCGTGACACTGCTGCTACAGCTCGGGAGGAAAGCGCACGTGCATGCCCCCACTCGAGACGAGGACTGACTCCCCTGGGGAGACTCCAGAAGTACCCAAGATCCATGTCAGCACTGGAGAGGAATCCTCAGGTTCCGGCACCGACTCCACACAAGGTCTTAGGCCCCGGCATCGACGGAGAGGAAATCCCGAGAGGCCCCGAGCAACTCGCATGGGGACTGGCCTTTCCTGAGGCCACCAGAGCGGGTCCCTGAGGTCCCCGTCGTAAGTCGACAGCAACTGCCCTATCTCGAGAAAATCCAGGAGGTAGTCCCCTCCAGGCGAGATGAGGCCCATTTCCGCTGAGGCGACTGGAAGCTAATCACCCCTAATCTCTGGAACTTCCAAAGGGTCCTTCACAGCCTTGCTGCAACTCAAGAAGTTCCCCGACATACCCGTCTCCACTCAAGAGGAAGCACTGAGAGTCCCGCCCACATCCAGAGGAGCCCCTGTTTCCGCCTCCTAGCTCGAGAGGAGGGATCGTTTCCCTGCGTGGTCGGGAAAGAATTCCCGGGTTCCCGTCGCATCTCAAGAGGAGGCGCTCTCCACAGGAAAGGCGAGAGGAACTCCAGGGTCGTGCCACATTCCCTGAGTCCCCCAGATGTCTGAGTCCATTCCAGGGAAATCTGTTTTCCCTTCACTGCCTCGACTTTAAAGCCAAGGATCGACTCACACAACAGTGGCACGTGGGAAAGCCCTGTGGGAAGCCTCGTGGGAAAGCGTCATGGGAAAGTCTAGAGGGAAAGCCACAGATCCCTTGATCCACGAAAAGGGAAGCATGACACTGCTGCTACAGCTCGGGAGGAAATCGCACGTGCATGCCCCTCTCGAGACAAGGACTGACTCCCCTGGGGAGACTCCAGAAGTACCACAAGATCCATGTCGGCACTGGAGAGGAATCCTCAGGTTCCGTCACTGAGTCCACACAAGGTCTTAGGCCCCAGCATCGACGGGAGAAGAATCCCGAGAGGCCCGGGAGAAACTCGCATGGGGACTGGCCTTTCCTGAGGCCACCAGAGCGGGTCCCTGAGGCCATCGTCGTAAGTCCGAGAGCACCTGCCGCAACTCGAGAAAATCCAGGAGGTTCTCCCTCCAGGCGAGATGAGGCCCATTTCGGCTGAGACAACTAGGGGGTAATCAGACTTAAACTCTGGAACTTCCAAAGGGTCCTTCACACCCTTGCTGCAACTCAAGAAGTTCCCCGACATACCCGTCTCCACTCAAGAGGAACCCGAGCGTACCGCCCGTATCCAGAGTGGCCCCGTTTCCGCCTGCTAGCTCGAGAGGAGGGATCCTTTCCCTGCGTGGTCCTGAAAGAATTCCTAGCGTTCCCGTCTCATCTCAAGAGGAGGCGCTCTGCCACAGTAAAGGCGAGAGGAACTCCAGTATCAGGCCCCATTCCCAGAGTCCCCCAGATGTCTCAGTCCATTCCAAGGAAACCTGTTTTCCCTGCACTGCCTCCACTTTCAAGCCGAGGATCGACTCACACCGCGATGGCAGGTTGGACAGCCCTGTGGGAAAGCCTCGTGGGAAAGCCTCATGGGAAAGCCTCGAGGGAAAGCCACAGATCCCTTGATCCACGCGTAGGGAAGCGTGACACTGCGGCTACAGCTCGGGAGGAAAGCGCACGTGCATGCCCCCACTCGAGACGAGGACTGACTCCCCTGGGGAGACTCCAGAAGTACCCCAAGATCCATGTCAGCACTGCAGAGGAAACCTCAGGTTCCGGCACTGACTCCACACAAGGTCTTAGGCCCCGGCATCGACGGGAGAGGAATCCCGAGAGGCCCCGAGCAATTCGCATGGGGAGTGGCCTTTTCTGAGGCCCCAGAGCGGGTCGTTGAGGTCCCCGTCGTAAGTCGACAGCAACTGCCCTATCTCGAGAAAATCCAGGAGGTAGTCCCCTCCAGGCGAGATGAGGCCCATTTCCGCTGAGGCGACTGGAAGCTAATCACCCCTAATCTCTGGAACTTCCAAAGGGTCCTTCACAGCCTTGCTGCAACTCAAGAAGTTCCCCGACATACCCGTCTCCACTCAAGAGGAAGCACGAGAGTCCCGCCTACATCCAGAGGGGCCCCGTTTCCGCCGTCCTAGCTCGAGAGGAGGGATCCTTTCCTTTCGTGGTTGGCAAAGAATTCCCGGCGTTCCCGTCGCATCTCAGGAGGAGGCGCTCTCCACAGGAAAGGCGAGAGGAAATCCAGGGTCGTGCCACCATTCCCAGAGTCCCCAAGATGTCTCAGTCCATTCCAGGGAAACCTGTTTTCCCTGCACTGCCTCGACATTCAAGCCGTGGATCGACTCACATCATGGTGGCACGTGGGACAACCATGTGGGAAAGCCTCGTGGGAAAGCCTCGTGTGAAAACCTCCAGGGAAAGCCATAGATCCCTTGATCCACGCGAAGGGAAGCGTGACACTGCTGCTACAGCTGGGAGGAAAGCGCACGTGCATGCCCCCACTCGAGACGGGGACTGACTCCCCTGGGGAGACTCCAGAAGTACCCCAAGATCCATGTCGGCACTGGAGAGGAATTCCTCAGGTTCCGGCACCGACTCCACACAAGGTCTTAGGCCCCGGCATAGACGGGAGAGGAATCCCGAGAGGCCCCCGAGCAACTCGCATGGGGACTGGCCTTTCCTGAGGCGACCAGAGCGGGTCCCTGAAGTCCCCAGTCGTTAGTCGAGAGCACCTGCCGCAACTCGAGAAAATCCAGGAGGTTCTCCCCTCCAGGCGAGATGAGGCCCATTTCCGCTGAGGCGTCTCGAGGCTAATCAAACCTAACCTCTGGAACTTTCAAAGGGGTCCTTCACACCCTTGCTGCAACTCAAGAAGTTCCCCGACATACCCGTCTCCACTCGAGAGGAAGCATGAGAGTCCCGCCCACATCCAGAGGAGCCCTGTTTCCGCCTCCTAGCTCGAGAGGAGGGATCGTTTCCCTGCGTGGTCGGGAAAGAATTCCCGGCGTTCCCGTCGCATCTCAAGAGGAGGCGCTCTCCACAGGAAAGGCGAGAGGAACTCCAGGGTCGTGCCACATTCCCTGAGTCCCCCAGATGTCTGAGTCCATTCCAGGGAAATCTGTTTTCCCTGCACTGCCTCGACTTTCAAGCCGAGGATCGACTCACACCACGGTGGCACGTGGGACAAGCCCTGTGGGAAAGCCTCGTGGGAAAGCCTCGATGGGAAAGTCTAGAGGAAAGCCACAGATCCGTTGATCCACGGAAAGGGAAGCGTGACACTGCTGCTACAGCTCGGGAGGAAAGCGCACGTGCATGCCCCTCTCGAGACGAGGACTGACTCCCCTGGGAGACTCCAGAAGTACCACAAGATCCATGTCAGCACTGGAGAGGAATCCTCAGGTTCCGTCACCTGATCCACACAAGGTCTTAGGCCCCAGCATCGACGGGAGAGAAATCCCGAGAGGCCCCGAGCAAACTCGCATGGGGACTGGCCTTTCCTGAGGCCACCAGAGCGGGTCCCTGAGGTCCCCGTCGTAAGTCGAGAGCACCTGCCAGCAACTCGAGAAAATCCAGGAGGTTCTCCCCTCCAGGCGAGATGAGGCCCATTTCGGCTGAGGCAACTCGAGGCTAATCAACTCTAACTCTGGAACTTCCAAAGGGTCCTTCACACCCTTGCTGCAACTCAAGAAGTTCCCCAACATACCCGTCTCCACTCAGAGAGGAAGCACGAGAGTCCCGCCCATATCCAGAGGAGCCCCGTTTGCGCCTCCTAGCTCGAGAGGAGGGATCCTTTCCCTGCGTGGTCTGGAAAGAATTCCCAGCGTTCCCGTCGCATCTCAAGAGGAGGCGCTCTCCACAGGAAAGGCGAGAGGAACTCCAGGATCGTGCCACCATTCCCAGAGTCCCCCAGATGTCTCAGTCCATTCCAAGGGAAACCTGTTTTCCCTGCACTGACCTCCGACTTTCAAGCCGAGGATTGACTCACACCGCGATGGCAGGTTGGGACAGCCCTGTGGGAAAGCTCGTGGGAAAGCCTCGTGGGAAAGCTCGAGGGAAAGCCACAGATCCCTTGATCCACGCGGAGGGAAGCGTGACACTGCTGCTACAGCTCGGGAGGAAAGCGCACGTGCATGACTCG
>NW_017219037.1:0-11598 GCF_001704415.2 Capra hircus | reverse complement strand
ATACCGTCTCCACTCGAGAGGAAGCACGAGAGTCCCGCCCACATCCAGAGGAGCCCCGTTTCCGCCTCCTAGCTCGAGAGGAGGGATCCTTTCCTGCGTGGTCGGGAAAGAATTCCCGGCGTTCCCGTCGCATCTCAAGAGGAGGCGCATTCCACAGGAAAGGCGAGAGGAACTCCAGGGTCGTGCCACCATTCCCAGAGTCCCCCAGATGTCTCAGTCCATTCCAGGGAATCCTGTTTTTCCTGTACTGCCTCGACTTTCAAGCCGAGGATCGACTCACACCACGGTGGCACGTGGGACAGCCCTGTGGGAAAGCCTCGTGGGAAAACCTCGTTGGAAAGCCTCGAGGGAAAGCCCCTGATCCCTTGATCCACGCAAAGAGAAGCGTGACACTGCTGCTTCAGCTCGGGAGGAAAGCGCACGTGCATTCCCCCACTCGAGACGACGACTGACTCCCCTGGGAGACTCCAGAAGTACCCCAAGATCCATGTCAGCACTGGAGAGGAATGCTCAGGTTCCGGCACCTACTCCACACAAGATCTTAGCCCCGGCATAGACGGAGAGGAATCCTGAGAGGCCCCGAGCAATTCGCATGGGGACTGGCCTTTCCTGAGGCCACCAGAGCGGGTCCCTGAGGTCCCCGTCGTAAGTCGAGAGCACCTGCCGCAACTCGAGAAAATCCAGGAGGTTCTCCCCTCCAGGCGAGATGAGGCCCATTTCCGCTTAGGCGTCTCCAGGCTAATCACATCTAACATCTGGAACTTCCAAAGGGTCCTTCACACCCACACCCAACAAAGAAGCGGTCCACTCGAGAGGAAGCACCCCACATCCAGAGGAGCCCGTTTCAGCCTCCTAGCTCGAGAGGAGGATCCTTTCCCTGCGTGCTCGGGAAAGAATTCCCGGCGTTCCCGTCGCATCTCAAGAGGAGGCGCTCTCAACCGGAAAGGGAGAGGAACTCCTGGGTCGTGCCACCATTCCCAGATCCCGCAGATGTCTAGTCCATTCCAGGGAAACCTGTTTCCCTGCACTGCCTCGACTTTCAAGCGAGGATCGACTCACACCACTGTGGCACGTGGGACAGCCCTGTGGAAAGCCTCGTGGGAAAGCCTCGGGAAAGCCACAGGAAAACCCTGATCCTTGACCACGAAGAAGCGTGACACTGCTGCTACACTCGGGAGGAAAGCGCACGTGCATTCCCCCACTCGAGACGACGACTGACTCCCTGGGAGACCCAGAAGTACCCCAAGATCCATGTCAGCACTGGAGAGGAATGCTCAGGTTCCGGCACCTACTCCACACAAGATCTTAGGCCCGCATCGACGGAGAGGAATCCGAGAGGCCCGAGCAACTCGCATGGGACTGGCCTTTCCTGAGGCCACCAGAGCGGGTCCCTGAGGTCCCCGTCGTAAGTCGAGAGCACCTGCCGCAACTCGAGAAAATCCAGGAGGTTCCCCTCCAGGCGAGATGAGGCCCATTTCCGCTGAGGCGTCTCGAGGCTAATCACACTAACCTCTGGAACTTCCAAAGGGTCCTTCACACCCTTGCTGCAACTCAAGAAGTTCTCCGACATACCCTCTCACTCGAGAGGAAGCACGAGGTCCCCCACATCCAGAGGAGCCCTGTTTCGCCTCCTAGCTCGAGAGATGATCTTTCCCTGCGTGGTCGGAAAAGAATTCACGGCGTTTCCAACGCATCTAAGGGAGGCGCTCTCCACAGGAAAATGAGAGGACTCCAGGGTCGTGCCACCATTCCCAGAGTCCCCAGATGTCTCAGTCCATTCCAGGGAAACCTTTATTCCCTGCACTGCCTCGACTTTCAAACCGAGGATCGACTCACACCACGTGGCACGTGGGACAGCCCTGTGGGAAAGCCTCGTGGGAAAGCCTGGTGGGAAAGCTCTAGGAAAGCCTCGAGGGGAAAGCCACAGTTCCCGTTGATTCCACGCGAAGGGAAGCATGACACTGCTGCTAGCAGCTCGGGAGGTAAAGCGCTCGTGCATGCCCCCACTCGAGACGAGGACTGACTCCCCTGGGGAGACCTCCAGAAGTACCCAATATCCAATGTCATGCACTGGAGAGGAAATCCTCAGGTTCCGGCACCGACTCCAAACAAGGTCTTAGGCCCGGGCATCGACGGTGAGTGAATCCCGAGATGCGCCCGAGCAACTCGCATGGGGTACTGGCCTTTCCTGCGGCCACCAGAGCAGGGTCCCTGAGGTCTCCCGTCGTAAGTCGAAGCACCTGCCGCAACTCGAGAAAATCCAGGAGGTTCTCCCCTCAGGCGAGATGAGGCCCATTTCCGCTGAGGCGTCTCGAGGCTAATCACACCTAACCTCTGGAACTTCCAAAGGGTCCTTCACACCCTTGCTGCAACTCAAGAAGTTCCCCGACATACCCGTCTCCACTCGAGAGGAAGCACGAAGAGTCCCGCCCACATCCAGAGGAGCCCCGTTTCTGCCTCCTAGGCTCGAGAGGAGGGATCCTTTCCCTGCGTGGTTCGGGAAAGAATTCCCGGCATTTCCGTCGCATCTCAAGAGGAGGCGCTCTCCACAGGAAAGGCGAGAGGAACTTCAGGTCGTGCCACCATTCCCAGAGTCACCCAAATGTCTCAGTCCATTCCAGGGAAACATGTTTCCCTGCACTGCGTCGACTTTCAAGCGAGGATCGACTCACACCACGGTGGCACGTTGGGACAGCCCTGTGGGAAAGCCTCAGTGGGAAAGCCTCGTTGGAAAGCCTCGAGGGAAAGCCACATGATCCTTGATCCACGCAAAGAGAAGTGTGACACTGCTGCTATCAGCTCGGGAGGAAAGCGCACGTGCATTCCCCCACTCGAGACGACGACTGACTCCCCTGGGGAGACTCCAGAAGTACCCCAAGATCCATGTCAGCACTGGAGAGGAATGCTCAGGTTCTGGCACCTACTCCACACAAGATCTTAGCCCCGCATCGACGGGAGAGGAATCCCGAGAGGCCCCGGAGCAATTCGCATGGGGACTGGCCTTTCTGAGGCCACCAGAGCGGGTCCCTGAGGTCCCCGTCGTAAGTCGAGAGCACCTGCCGCAACTCGAGAAAATCCAGGAGGTTCTCCCCTCCAGGCGAGATGAGGCCCATTTCCGCTGTAGGCGTCTCGAGGCTAATCACACCTAACCTCTGGAACTTCCAAAGGGTCCTTCACACCCTTGCTGCAACTCAAGAAGTTCCCCGACATACCCGTCTCCACTCGAGAGGAAGCACGAGAGTCCGCCCACATCCAGAGGAGCCCCGTTTCCGCCTCCTAGCTCGAGAGGAGGATCCTTTCCCTGCGTGGTCGGGAAAGAATTCCCGGCGTTCCCGTCGCATCTCAAGAGGAGGCGCTCTCCACAGGAAAGCGAGAGGAACTCCAGGGTCGTGCCACCATTCCAGAGTCCCCCAGATGTCTCAGTCCATTCCAGGGAAACCTGTTTTCCCTGCACTGCCTCGACTTTCAAGCCGAGGATCGACTCACACCACGGTGGCACGTGGGACAGCCCTGTGGGAAAGCCTCGTGGGAAAAGCCTCGTGGGAAAGCCTCGAGGGAAAGCCACCAGATCCCTTGATCCACGCGAAGGGAAGCGTGACACTGCTGCTACAGCTCGGGAGGAAAGCGCACGTGCATGCCCCACTCGAGACGACGGACTGACTCCCTGGAGAGACTCCAGAAGTACACCCAAGATCCATGTCAGCACTGGAGAGGAATCCTCAGGTTCCGGCACCGACTCCACACAAGATCTTAGGCCCAGCATCGACGGGAGAGGAATCCGAGAGGCCCCGAAGCAACTCGCATGGGGACTGGCCTTTCCTGAGGCCACCAGAGCGGGTCCCTGAGGTCCCCGTCGTAAGTCGAGAGCACCTGCCGCAACTCGAGAAAATCCAGGAGGTTCTCCCCTCCAGGCGAGATGAGGCCCATTTCCGCTGAGGCGTCTCGAGGCTAATCACATCTAACCATCTGGAACTTCCAAAGGGTCCTTCACACCCTTGCTGCAACTCAAGAAGTTCCCCGACATACCGTCTCCACTCGAGAGGAAGCACGAGAGTCCCGCCCACATCCAGAGGAGCCCGTTTCGCCTCCTAGCTCGAGAGGAGGGATCCTTTCCCTGCGTGGTCGGGAAAGAATTCCGGCGTTCCGTCGCATCTCAAGAGGAGGCGCTCTCCACAGGAAAGGCGAGAGGAACTCCAGGGTCGTGCCACCATTCCCAGAGTCCCCCAGATGTCTCAGTCCATTCCAGGGAAACCTGTTTTCCCTGCACTGCCTCGACTTTCAAGCCGAGGATCGACTCACACCACGGTGGCACGTGGGACAGCCCTGTGGGAAAGCCTCGTGGGAAAGCCTCGTTGGAAAGCCTCGAGGGAAAGCCCCTGATCCCTTGATCCACGCAAAGGGAAGCGTGACACTGCTGCTTCAGCTCGGGAGGAAAGCGCACGTGCATTCCCCCACTCGAGACGACGGACTGACTCCCCTGGGGAGACTCCAGAAGTACCCCAAGATCCATGTCAGCACTGGAGAGGAATGCTCAGGTTCGGCACCTACTCCACACAAGATCTTTAGCCCCGGCATCGACGGGAGAGGAATCCGAGAGGCCCCGAGCAACTCGCATGGGGACTGGCCTTTCTGAGGCCACCAGAGCGGGTCCCTGAGGTCCCCGTCGTAAGTCGAGAGCACCTGCCGCAACTCGAGAAAATCCAGGAGGTTCTCCCCTCCAGGCGAGATGAGGCCCATTTCCGCTGAGGCGTCTCGAGGCTAATCACATCTAACATCTGGAACTTCCAAAGGGTCCTTCACACCCTTGCTGCAACTCAAGAAGTTCCCGACATACCCGTCTCCACTCGAGAGGAAGCACGAGAGTCCCGCCCACATCCAGAGGAGCCCGTTTCCGCCTCCTAGCTCGAGAGGAGGGATCCTTTCCCTGCGTGGTCGGGAAAGAATTCCCGGCATTTCCGTCGCATCTTCAAGAGGAGGCGCTCTCCACAGGAAAGGCGAGAGGAACTTCCAGGGTCGTGCCACCATTCCCAGAGTCACCCAGATGTCTCAGTCCATTCCAGGGAAACCTGTTTTCCCTGCACTGCCGTCGACTTTCAAGCCGAGGATCGACTCACACCACGGTGGCACGTTGGACAGCCCTGTGGGAAAGCCTCATAGGAAAGCCTCGTGGGAAAGCCTCGAGGGAAAGCCACAGATCCCTTGATCCACGCGAAAGGGAAGCGTGACACTGCTGCTACAGCTCGGGAGGAAAGCGCACGTGCAATGCCCCCACTCGAGACGAGGACTGACTGCCCCTGGGAGAGACTCCAGAAGTACCCCAAGATCCATGTCAGCACTGGAGAGGAATCCTCAGGTTCTGGCACTGACTCCACACAAGATCTAGGCCCCAACATCGACGGGAGAGGAATCCCGAGAGACCCCAGAGCAAATCGCATGGGGACTGGCCTTTACTGACGCCACCGGAGCGGGTCCCTGAGGTCCACGTTCTAAGTTGAGAGGACCTGCCGCAACTCGAGAAAATTCAGGAGGTTCTCCCCTCCAGGCGAGGTGAGGCCCATTTCCGCAGAGGCGTCTCGAGGCTAATCACACCTAACCTCGGAACTTCCAAAGGGTCCTTCACACCCTTACTGCAACTCAAGAAGTTCCCCGACATACCCGTCTCCACTCGAGAGGAAGCACGAAAGTTCCGCCCACATCCAGAGGAGCCCCGTTTCCGCCTCCTAGCTCGAGAGGAGGGATCCTTCCCCTGCGTGTTCGGGAAAGAATTCCCGGTGTTCCCGTCGCATCTGAAGAGGAGGAGCTCTCCACAGGAAAGCCGAGAGGAACTCCAGGGTCGTGCCACCATTCCCAGAGTCCCCCAGATGTCTCACTCCATTCCAGGGAAACCTGTTTTCCCTGCACTGCGTCGACTTTCAAGCCGAGGATCGACTCACACCACGGTGGCACGTGGGACAGCCCTGTGGGAAAGACTCGTGGGAAAACCTCGTGGGAAAGCCACGAGGGAAAGCCACAGATCCGTTGATCCACGCGAAGGGAAGCGCCACACTGCTGCTGCAGCTCGGGAGGAAAGCGCTCGTGCATGCCCCGACTCGAGACGAGGATTGACTCCCCTGGAGAGCCTCCAGAAGTAACCCAAGATCCATGTCTGCACTGAAGAGGAAACCTCAGGTTCCAGCACCGACTCCACCCAAGGTCTTAGGCCCCAGCATCGACTGGAGAGGAATCCCGAGAGGCGCCCAAGCAACTCGCATGGGTACTGGCCTTTCCTGAGGCCACCAGAGCGGGTCCCTGAGGTTCCCGACGTAAGTCGAGAGCACCTGCCGCAACTCGAGAAAATCCAGGTGGTTCTCCCCTAAAGGCGAGTTGAGGCCCATTTCCGCAGAGGTGTCTCGAGGCTAATCACACCTAACCTCTGGAACTTCCAAATGGTCCTTCAAAACCATGCTGCAACTCAAGAAGATCCCCGACATACCCGTCTCCACTCGAGAGGAAGCACGAGAGTCCCGCCCACATCCAGAGGAGCCCCGTTTCCAGCCTCCTAGCTCGAGAGGAGGGATCCTTTCCCTGCGTGGTCGGGAAAGAATTCCCGGCGTTCCCGTCGCATCTCAAGAGGAGGCGCTTTCCACAGGAAAGGCGAGAGGAACTCCAGGGTCGTGCCACCATTCCCAGAGTCCCCCAGATGTCTCAGTCCATTCCAGGGAATCCTGTTTTTCCTGTACTGCCTCGACTTTCAAGCCGAGGATCGACTCACACCACGGTGGCACGTGGGACAGCCCTGTGGGAAAGCCTCGTGGGAAAACCTCGTTGGAAAGCCTCGAGGGAAAGCCCCTGATCCCTTGATCCACGCAAAGAGAAGCGTGACACTGCTGCTTCAGCTCGGGAGGAAAGCGCACGTGCATTCCCCCACTCGAGACGACGACTGACTCCCCTCGGGAGACTCCAGAAGTACCCCAAGATCCATGTCAGCACTGGAGAGGAATGCTCAGGTTCCGGCACCTACTCCACACAAGATCTTAGCCCCGGCATAGACGGGAGAGGAATCCTGAGAGGCCCCGAGCAATTCGCAAGGGGACTGGCCTTTCCTGAGGCCACCAGAGCGGGTCCCTGAGGTCCCCGTCGTAAGTCGAGAGCACCTGCCGCAACTCGAGAAAATCCAGGAGGTTCTCCCCTCCAGGCGAGATGAGGCCCATTTCCGCTTAGGCGTCTCCAGGCTAATCACATCTAACATCTGGAACTTCCAAAGGGTCCTTCACACCCTTGCTGCAACTCAAGAAGTTCCCCGACATACCCGTCTCCACTCGAGAGGAAGCACGAGAGTCCCGCCCACATCCAGAGGAGCCCCGTTTCAGCCTCCTAGCTCGAGAGGAGGGATCCTTTCCCTGCGTGCTCGGGAAAGAATTCCCGGCGTTCCCGTCGCATCTCAAGAGGAGGCGCTCTCAACCGGAAAGGCGAGAGGAACTCCTGGGTCGTGCCACCATTCCCAGATCCCGCAGATGTCTAGTCCATTCCAGGGAAACCTGTTTCCCTGCACTGCCTCGACTTTCAAGCCGAGGATCGACTCACACCACGGTGGCACGTGGGACAGCCCTGTGGGAAAGCCTCGTGGGAAAGCCTCGTTGGAAAGCCTCGAGGGAAACCCCTGATCCCTTGATCCACGCAAAGGGAAGCGTGACACTGCTGCTTCAGCTCGGGAGGAAAGCGCACGTGCATTCCCCCACTCGAGACGACGGCTGACTCCCGTGGGGAGACTCCAGAAGTACCCCAAGATCCATGTCAGCACTGGAGAGGAATGCTCAGGTTCTGGCACCTACTCCACACAAGATCTTTGCCCCGGCATCGACGGGAGAGGAATCCCGAGAGGCCCGAGAGCAACTCGCATGGGGACTGGCCTTTCTGAGGCCACCAGAGCGGGTCCCTGAGGTCCCCGTCGTAAGTCGAGAGCACCTGCCGCAACTCGAGAAAATCCAGGAGGTTCTCCCCTCCAGGCGAGATGAGGCCCATTTCCGCTGAGGCGTCTCGAGGCTAATCACACCTAACCTCTGGAACTTCCAAAGGGTCCTTCACACCCTTGCTGCAACTCAAGAAGTTCCCCGACATACCCGTCTCCACTCGAGAGGAAGCACGAGTGTCCCACCCACATCCAGAGGAGCCCTGTTTCCGCCTCATAGCTCGAGAGCATTGATCCTTTCCCTGCATGGTCGGAAAAGAATTCACGGCGTTTCCAACGCATCTTAAGTGGAGGCGCTCTCCACAGGAAAATAGAGAGGACTCCAGGGTCGTGCCACCATTCCCAGAGTCCCCCAGATGTCTCAGTCCATTCCAGGGAAACCTTTATTCCCTGCACTGCCTCGACTTTCAAACCGAGGATCGACTCACACCACAGTGGCACGTGGGACAGCCCTGTGGGAAAGCCTCGTGGGAAAGCCTCGAGGGAAAGCCACAGATCCCTTGATCCATGCGAAGGGAAGCGTGACACTGCTGCTACAGATCGGGAGGAAAGCGCACGTGCATGCCCCCAGTGGAGTAGCGGACTGACTGCCCTGGAGAGACTCCAGAAGTACACCAAGATCCATGTCAGCACTGCAGAGGAATCCTCAGGTTCCAGGCACCGACTCCACACAAGATCTTAGGCACCGGCATCGAAGGGAGAGGAATCCCGAGAGGCCCCCGAGCAACTCGCATGGGGACTGGCCTTTCCTGAGGCCTCCAGAGCGGGTCCCTGAGGTCCCCGTCGTAAGTTGAGAGCACCTGCCGCAACTCGAGAAAATCCAGGAGGTTCTCCCCTCCAGGCGAGATGAGGCCCATTTCCGCTGAGGCGTCTCGAGGCTAATCACATCTAACATCTGGAACTTCCAAAGGGTCCTTCACACCCTTGCTGCAACTCAAGAAGTTCCCCGACATACCCGGTCTCCACTCAAGAGTAACATGAGAGTCCCGCCCATTTCCAGAGTGGCCCCGTTTCCGACTGCTAGCTCGAGAGGAGGGATCCTTTCCCTGCGTGGTCGGGAAAGAATTCCTAGCATTCCTGTCGCATCTCAAGAGGAGGCGCTCTCCACAGGAAAGACGAGAGGAACTCCAGGATCAGGCCCCATTCCCAGAGTCCCCCTGATTTCTCAGGCCATTGCAGGGAAACCTGTTTTCCCTGCACTGCCTCGACTTTCAAGGGAGGATCGACTCACACCACGGTGGCACGTGGGACAGCCCTGTGGGGAAGCCTCGTGGGAAAGCCCTGTGGGAAAGCCTCGAGGGAAAGCCCCTGATCCCTTGATCCACGCAAAGGGAAGCGTGACACTGCTGCTTCGCTCGGGAGGAAAGCGCACGTGCATTCCCCACTCGAGACGACGACTGACTCCCCTGGGGAGACTCCAGAAGTACCCCAAGATCCATCTCAGCACTGAGAGGAATGCTCAGGTTCCGGCACCTACTCCACACAAGATCTTAGGCCCCGGCATCCACTGGAGAGGAATCCCGAGAGGCCCCGAGCAACTCGCATGGGGACTGGCCTTGCCTGAGGCCACCAGAGCGGGTCCCTGAGGTCCCGTCGTAAGTCGAGAGCACCTGCCGCAACTCGAGAAAAATCCAGGAGGTTCTCCCCTCCAGGCGAGATGAGGCCCATTTCCGCTGAGGCGTCTCGAGGCTAATCACACCTAAACTCTGGAACTTCCAAAGGGTCCTTCACACCCTTGCTGCAACTCAAGAAGTTCCCCGACATACCCGACTACACTCGAGAGGAAGCACGAGAGTCCCGCCCACATCCAGAGGAGCCCCGTTTCCGCCTCTAGCTCGAGAGGAGGATCCTTTCCCTGGCATGGTCGGGAAAGAATTCCCGGCGTTCCCGTCCATCTCAAGTGGAGGCGCTCTCCACAGGAAAGGCGAGAGGAACTCCCAGGGTCTGTGCACATTCCCAGAGTCCCCCAGATGTTCAGTCCATTCCAGGGAAACCTGTTTTCCCTGCACTGCCTCGACTTTCAAGCCGAGGATCGACTCACACATCGGTGGCACGTGGACAGCCCTGTGGGGAAGGCCTCGTGGGAAAGCCTCGAGGGAAAGCCACAGATCCCTTGATCCACGCGACGGGAAGCGTGACACTGCTGTTACAGCTCGGGAGGAAGCGCACGTGCATCCCCACTCGAGACGACGATGACTCCCCTGGGAGACTCCAGAAGTACCCAGATCCATGTCAGCACTGGAGAGGAATCCTCAGGTTCCGCACCGACTCCAACAAGTCTTAGGCCTGCATCGAAGGGAGAGGAATCCCGAGAGGCCCCGAGCAACTTGCATGGGACTGGCCTTTCCTGAGGCCACCAGAGCGGGTCCCTGAGGTCCCCGTCGTAGTCGAGAGCACCTGCCACAACTCGAGAAAATCCAGGAGGTTCTCCCTCCAGGCGAGATAAGGACCATTTCCGCTGAGGTGTCTCAGGCTAATCACACTAACCTCTGGAACTTACAAAGGGTCCTTCACACCCTTGCTGCAACTCAAGAAGATCCCCGACATACCGTCTCACTCGAGAGGAGCACGAGAGTCCCCCAATCCAGAGGAGCCCCGTTTCGCTCCTAGCTCGAGAGGAGGGATCCTTTCCCTGCGTGTCGGGAAAGATTCCAGCGTTCCGTGCATCTCAAGAGGAGGCGATCTCCACAGGAAAGGCGAGAGGAACTCCAGGGACGTGCCACCATTCCCTAAGTCCCCCAGATGTCCCAGTCCATTCCAGGGAAACCTGTTTTCCCTGCACTGCCTCTACTTTCAAGCCGAGGATCGACTCACACCACTGTGGCACGTGGGACAGCCCTGTGGGAAAGCCTCGTGGGAAAGCCTCGAGAGAAAGCCTCGTGGGAAAGCCTCGAGGGAAGCCACAGTTGCTTTGATTCACGCGAACGGAAGTGTGACACTGCTGCTACATCTCGGAAGGAAAAGCGCACGTGCATGCCCCCACTCGATACGAGGACTGACTACCCTGGAGAGACTCCAGAAGTACCCCAAGAATCCACATCAGCACTGGCGAGGAATCCTCACGTTCCGGCACCGACTCCAAACAAGGTTTTAGGCCCCTGCATCGACGGGAGAAGAATCCCGAGAGGCCCCGAGCAACTAGCATGGGTACTGGCCTTTCCTGAGGCCATCAGAGCGGGTCCCTGAGGTCCCCGTCATAAGTCGAGAGCAACTGCCGCAACTCGATAAAAATCCAGGAGGTTCTCCCCTCCAGGCGAGATGAGGCCGTTTCCTCTGAGGCGTCCCAGGCTAATCACACCTAACCTCTGGAACTTCGAAAACGTCCTTCACATCCCTTGCTGCAACTCAAGAAGTTCCCGACATACCCGTCTCCACTCGAGAGGAAGCACGAGAGTCCCGCCCACATCCAGAGGAGCCGCCGTTTCCGCCCTCATAGCACGAGAGGAGGGATCCTTTCCCTGCATGGTCGGGAAAGAATTCCCGGCGTTCCGTCGGCATCTCAAGAGGGTAGGCTTTTCCACAGGAAAGGCGTCAGGAACTCCAGGGTCGTTCACCATTCCCAGAGTCGCCCAGATGTCTCAGTCCATTCCAGGGAAACCTGTTTTCCCGGCACTGCCTCAAATTTCAAGCCGAGGATCGACTCACACCAA
>NW_017219036.1:0-11599 GCF_001704415.2 Capra hircus | reverse complement strand
AGCCCTGCACTTGCCCTTCCCTGCAAGGCAAGGCAGGGGTAGAGCTGAAGCCAGGAAGGCGCCAGTGGCGTTTCCGAGCCTCACACAGCCTGCTCCTTCCTGGGAGGAGCCTTAAAGCAAGGCAAGTCTGCGCAAGGCTCGCCTATGGCAGAGCATCTTGGTGCCAGGAACTCTGCCAGATCGGGCCTCTGAACAGAGCTAGAGCTCTGCCGTACTGGAGCGCACTTAGCTTCGTGAAGCAGGGATTTCAGCTTGACGGGGACTTGCTGCCTCCTCTTCCCCCGAGGAGGCTCGCTTCCCTGCTGGCTGTGCACTCGCCTATCAGGCGGGGGCGCAGGGCTCCTCCAGCAGGTCTTGCCTCAGGGGCTGCTTCCCCTGAGTTGGGGCTGTGGGCAGGAACCCAGACACGCAGGATCAGGCCCCAAACACCTGCACATGTCTCTGCTGGGGGAGAGTGCTAGGGAACCTACGTCTGTCATACACTTTCTGGGCACCCAAGGAATCAGCCTCCGTGTGTGCGGGCTGAAAACCCCAGCCAGGGGCCCTGGGAGCCTGGTGCTCTCCGTGCGGCGCTGTCTGGGCGGCCAAGCAACCGCTGGAGGAGCCCTGCAGTTGCCCTTCCCTTCCCTCTGACAGATTCTCACTGCTGGAGCCCTTGGCAGTGTGCAACCCACCAGCCCCTAAGCCCTTGGACCCAAAGGCAAGGCAGGAGCTGCAAGAAAGGCGCCAGTGGCGACTCCCAGGCTCCTGCAGCCTGCTCCTTCCTGGGAGGAGCCTAAAAGCAAGGCAAGTCTGGGCAAGGCTAGCCCCGGCAGAGCAGCCTCGCGCCAGGAACTCTGCCAGATCGGGGCTCTGAGCAGAGCTAGAGCTCTGCCGTACTGGAGGCGCACTTAGCTCCGTGCAAGCAGGGCTTTCAACTTGACGGGGCTGGGCTGCCTCCTCTTCCCCGAGGAGGCTCGCTTCCCTGCTGGCTGTGCACTCGCCTATCAGGCGGGGGCGCAGGGCTCCTCCAGCAGGTCTTGCCTCAGGGGCTGCTTCCCCTGAGTTGGGGCTGTGGCAGGAACCCAGACACGCAGGATCAGGCCCCAACCACCTGCACATGTCTCTGCTGGGGAGGAGAGTGCTAGGGAACCTACGTCTGTCATACACTTTCTGGGCACCCAAGGAATCAGCCTCCGTGTGTGCGGGGCTGAAAACCCAGCCAGGGGCCCTGGGAGCCTGGTGCTCTCGGTTCGCGCGCTGATTCTAGGCGGCCTAGAAACCGCTGGAGGAGCCCTGCAGTTTGCCCTTCCCTTCCCTCTGACAGAGCTCTCACTGCTGAAGCCCTTGGCAGTGTGCAACCCACCACCCCCTAAGCCCTCCCCAACGACGCCTGGCACCTATGTGCAAAGGCAAGGCAGGATTGGAGCTGAGGCAAGGAAGGCACCAGTGGCGTCTCCCAGGCTCGCTCAGACAGCTCCTTCCTGGGGAGGGCAGCCTAAAAGCAAGGCAAGTCTGGGCAAGGCGAGACCCCCGGCCGAGCAGCCTCGCGCCAGAAACTCTGCCAGATCGGGGCTCTGAGCAGAGCTAGAGCTCTGCCGTACTGGAGGCGCACTTAGCTCCGTGCAAGCAGGGCTTTCCTCTTGACTGGGCTCGGCTGCCTCCTCTTCCCCCGAGGAGGCTCGCTACCACTGCTGGCTGTGCTCTCGCCTATCAGGCGGGCGCGCAGGGCTCCTCCAGCAGGTCTTGCCTCAGGGGCTGCTTCCCCTGAGTTGAGGCTGTGGGCAGGGAACCCAGACACGCAGGATCAGGCCCCAACCACCTGCACATGTCTCTGCTGGGGAGGAGAGTGCTAGGGAACCTACGTCTCTCACACACTTTCTAGGCACCCACGGAGTCAGCCTCTGGAGTGTGGGGATGCAAAACCCAGCCAGGGGCCCTTGGAACCTGGTGCTCTCCGTGCGGAGCTTTGTCTGGGCGGCCAAGGAACCGCTGAAGGAGCCCTGCTGTTGCCCTTCGCTTCCCTCTGACAGAGCTTTCACTGCTGGAGCCCTTGGCAGTGTGCAACCCACCAGCCCCTAAGCCCTCCTCAAGGACGCTTGGGACCTAAGTGCAAAGGCAAGGCAGGGGTAGAGCTGAAGCCAGGAAGGCGCCAGTGGCGTTTCCCGAGCCTCACACAGCCTGCTCCTTCCTGGGGAGGGAGCCTTAAAGCAAGGCAAGTCTGCGCAAGGCTCGCCTATGGCAGAGCATCTTGGTGCCAGGAACTCTGCCAGATCGGGCCTCTGAACAGAGCTAGAGATCTGCCGTACTGGAGTCGCCACTTAGCTTCGTGTAAGCAGGGATTTCAGCTTGACGGGGACTTGCTGCCTCCTCTTCCCCCGAGGAGGCTCGCTTCCCTGCTGGCTGTGCACTCGCCTATCAGGCGGGGGCGCAGGGCTCCTCCAGCAGGTCTTGCCTCAGGGGCTGCTTCCCCTGAGTTGGGGCTGTGGGCAGGAACCCAGACACGCAGGATCAGGCCCCAAACACCTGCACATGTCTCTGCTGGGGAGGAGAGTGCTAGGGAACCTACGTCTGTCATACACTTTCTGGGCACCCAAGGAATCAGCCTCCGTGTGTGCGGGGCTGAAAACCCCAGCCAGGGGACCTGGGAGCCTGGTGCTCTCCGTGTGGCGCTGAATCTGGGCGGCCAAGCAACCGCTGGAGGAGCCCTGCAGTTGCCCTTCCCTTCCCTCTGACAGAGTTCTCACTGCTGGAGCCCTTGGCAGTGTGCAACCCACCAGCCCCTAAGCTCTCCTTAAGGAGGACTGGGACCTAAGTGCAAAGGCAAGGCAGGATTGGAGCTGAGGCAAGAAAGGCGCCAGTGGCGACTCCCAGGCTCCTGCTGCCTGCTCCTTCCTGGAGAGGCAGCCTAAAAGCAAGGCAAGTCTGGGCAAGGCTAGCCCCCGGCAGAGCAGCCTCGCGCCAGGAACTCTGCCAGATCGGGGCTCTGAGCAGAGCTAGAGCTCTGCCGTACTGGAGGCGCACTTAGCTCCGTGCAAGCAGGGCTTTCAACTTGACGGGGCTGGGCTGCCTCCTCTTCCCCCGAGGAGGCTCGCTTCCCTGCTGGCTGTGCACTCGCCTATCAGGCGGGGGCGCAGGGCTCCTCCAGCAGGTCTTGCCTCAGGGGCTGCTTCCCCTGAGTTGGGGCTGTGGGCAGGAACCCAGACACGCAGGATCAGGCCCCAACCACCTGCACATGTCTCTGCTGGGGAGGAGAGTGCTAGGGAACCTACGTCTGTCATACACTTTCTGGGCACCCAAGGAATCAGCCTCCGTGTGTGCGGGGCTGAAAACCCCAGCCAGGGGCCCTGGGAGCCTGGTGCTCTCCGGTGCGGCGCTGATTCTAGGCGGCCTAGAAACCGCTGGAGGAGCCCTGCAGTTGCCCTTCCCTTCCCTCTGACAGAGCTCTCACTGCTGGAAGCCCTTGGCAGTGTGCAACCCACCACCCCTAAGCCCTCCCAACCGACGCCTGGCACCTATGTGCAAAGGCAAGGCAGGATTGGAGCTGAGGCAAGGAAGGCACCAGTGGCGTCTCCCAGGCTCGCTCAGACAGCTCCTTCCTGGGAGGGAGCCTAAAAGCAAGGCAAGTCTGGGCAAGGCGAGCCCCCGGCCGAGCAGCCTCGCGCCAGGAAACTCTGCCAGATCGGGGCTCTGAGCAGAGCCAGAGCTCTGCCGTACTGGAGGCGCACCTAGCTCCCTGCAAGGAGGGCTTTCAAACCCCAAACAATGAACCACATACCCCAAACCCCGAACCACATACCCAAACATGGAACCCGAACCCCAAACCCCATATCCTGAATCTGAACCCCTATCCCAACCGCAAACCCCAAACCCTGAACAGGGAACTCCAAACCCCTTACCCGAACTCAAAACCCCTAACCCAATCCCCAAACTCCGAACCCCAAACACCTAACCCGTACCGTGAACCCCTAACCCTAACCCAAACCCCTAACCCGAGCCCTAAACCCCAAACCCAAACCCCGACCCTCAAGCCCCGAACCGCAAATCCTGAAACACGTAGCCCAAACCCCGAATCCATAACTCCGAACCCCAATCCAGAACCCAACCCCGAACCCCAAACCACTAGCCCGAACCCCAAACCCAAACCCAAACCGCACACCCCTAAACCGAACCCCAAACCCTGAACCCAAACCCCTAACCTGTACCCCCACCCCACACCCCGAACCCGAACCCCAAACCCCTAACCCGAATCGCAAACCCCTAACCTGAACCCCAAATCCCAAACCCCAATCCCAAACCGCAAACACCAAAACCGAACCCTAAACCCCGAAACCCCAACCCCCAAACCCAAACTCCAAACTGCTAACCCGAACCCCAAACCCCAAACCCCTAACCGGAACCCCAAACCTCAAATCCAAAACCGCACACCCCAAACCTCTAAGCCGAACCCCGAACTGCCAACCCCTAATTCCTAACCCGAACAGCAAAACTCGAAACTGCACCTCACACCCCCAACCCCAAACCATGAACCCAATCCCCTGAACCCCAAACCCCAAACCTCAAATCTCGACCCCCGAACCACAAACCTCACATACTCAACCCCTAATCGGAACCTCAAACCCGAATCCCCAAACCCCAAACCCAAATCCTAAACCCCTAATCCCTAACCCAAACCGTCAACCCAGAAACCGAACCCCTAATCCCCAACCCCCAACCCTCAACCCAAACCCCAAACCCATAACTGGAACCCCAAACCGCGAACCCCTCACCCAAATCCCAAACTCCAAACCCCAAACCCCTAAGCCTTAACCTAAACTGCCAACCCCTAACCCGAACCGAGAATCCCTACCCCGAACCCCAAACCCCAAATCCTAACCGCGAACCCCTAACCCAAACCCCAAACCCAAACCGCGAACCCCAAACCCCTAACCCGAATCCCAAATCCCCAACCCCAACCGTGAACCTCAAACCCCAAACCCCTAACCCTAACCTCAAACCCCAAACCCCAACTGCGAACCTCTAAACCAATCCGAGAACCCCTAACCTGATCCCCAAACCCCAAACCCAAGCCCCAAACTCAAACCGCGAGCCCCAAACCCCAAACCCTTAACCCGATCCTCAAACCCCAAACCCCAACTGCAAACCCCTAATCTGAACCGAGAACCCATAACCTGATCCCCAAACCCCAAACCCCTAAGCTGAACCTTGAACCCCTAATCGGAACCCCAAACCCCAAACGAGAACCGCGAACCCGGAACCCCAAACCCTGAACTCCAAACCCCAAACCCGAACCCTGAACCCTAACCCGAACCCGAATCCAAACCCTAAGAAGGGAGGGGATTCCCGTAACCCGAACTCTGAACCTGAACCCTAACAAGTTGAGGGGATGCCGGCACCCTAACCCTAACCCTAACCCTAACAATAAAACTCTAAAAGAAAAAGAAACTTTTCTGGCCTAAGCCCCGCCCCTTGCGGTCCCCCATCCGCTCAAAGCAAAAAAGGCAAGCCCGGACTGGAACTTCTGACCCACAAAGCCAGATTGCATGTTTACTCGGCCGTCAGCCTAACCGCTATGCTAACAAAGCCCCCCGGGTTTCATGCTGCTCCCAGGCACTCTTCAAGCCTCGGCCCGCCAGGGCAGGCTAATAAAGAACTATGGGCCCCATTAGCGCTCACTTTAAGCCCTAACCGTAACCTGAACCCTGACCCTGACCTGAACCCTAACCCAAACCCGAACTCTAAGAAGAGGGGGGTTCCCCGAATTCTAACCCTAACCCCGAACCCGAACCCGAGCGAGTTGGGGGGTTGCCCGAACCCTAACCCTAAGCTTCACAATAAACCTCTAAAATCAAAAGAAACTTTTCTGGTCTAAGCCCCGCCTCTTGTGGTCCCCCGCCCCCTAAAAGGGAAAGAGTTAAACCCGGGACTTGAACTCCTGACCTACAGACCCTAGTCTGCCTGACTTACCAGCCTGCCTAACCGCTATGCTACAGAGGCTTGCTGTTTCAGGCAGCGCTCCCGGGCCCTCTTCAAGCCTCTGCGCGCCAGGGTCTGGCTCTATAGAATATCATGGCTGTCCTAGGTCATCTTTGCTTCTTATCCCTAAATCATAGACAGATGAGCTGAGAAAAAGCTTGGGTTGTCTCGGTGGGGTGGATCTGCTTGTCCTTGTGTTTCCCCTGGAGGCAGTCGCGGTCCCGCGGGCCTGGCCTGGCAGGGGGCGTGGGGGCGGGGCGCACCGTGCGCGCCTCGGGGGCGGGGCGAGCCTGGGCGGCTGGTCAGGGGCGCGGCTCACGGGAGCGGGTCTGGGGCGGGGTGAACATGGCGGCGCCTCGGGGCCAGGGGTCCCCAGTTGTGCTCTCAGGGCTCGCCATTGCAGCTGGGACTGCTCGTTTCGTGGGCTCCTGGGTCCCCGTCGATTGGCATCCAGCGAGCAGAGCGCAGGGCTGTGGACCACAGGTAAGGGAACTCGGACTCGGCGGAGCAGGGAACCATGTCTTCTGCCCTTTGTTTGCAGTCTCGGAGCCGACTGAAATGGCGATCGCAGAAAAGCCTCGCCTTTGGGGCCGAGGGTTTTACCGCTTCACCCCTTTGCATACAGCTCAGACCCGCGCGCTTTTCCCAAGCAGCCGAGTGTATTGCTTCCTACAGGCCTGGAGAGGATAACAGGCAGGAAGGCCAGGGGTCTCCAGACAGAGAAAATAAACTGCAAGTGTCAGACGTTTTTTTCTCTCTCTTAAGAGGCAGGAGGAGACCAAAGAGGGCTGCGGTTTTTTTTTCTCCATCTTGATACAAATGTAAAAGAAGGTTTCTCTGAAAATTCTGTGTTGCCATGACAACTCCTGGCTCCACCTGAATTTAACTTTTCTCAAACCTTGAACTAAGCAATGCATTGTTCTTATGGAAATGTTTGTCTTAAGGTATGTTAATGTCTTCAGGTCAGTTCCCCCTAAGGGCTCAGAAACGACTCGACAAACCGGTTTGTCTTACTCATACCTGGTTCTCTTAACCTCTGTGAATGAAACTATATATTTGCTTGGAAATCTGCCTTTCTTCAAGATTCATGTCCATCATTTTCTGGCCTGGGATGACTCATCTGCTGCCAATGTGATCTCAATGCATGCTGTGGGTGAGGGGCCTGGTGCCATTCTCTGAGACATTGTCTTTCTTTCCTTAGCAGACTGCTAGTGGCTGTATAACATCTGGCTAAAGACTAGCAGGGGGTACTCTTTCTTCCCCCTTTGAATGTCTACGTCAGCAGCTCTCTCGATCTCTTTTCTACTTGAATCAAACTTTTTCACAGAAAACCTCTGAGCCATCAAGCTTCGTCACTTGCCCTGGATTGAATTCTCCTCTGGAGGCCAAGAATGCTGGCATCTTTTGTGGTTTAGCAGCCACCTTTCAGCCTTTTGTAATTCATATTGAATCTTCATTTCAGATGGCAGATGCATTCCACGGTATTGCCAACTGAAGTCTTGTCATCGCTATGGAGTCTCTGTCCATGGCTTTGAGGGTATTTTTCAGCAATCATGTATCATTTCCAGTGTGCCAGTCTTGTCATCCTCATTCCATCCATAGCAAAGTCTTTTATTAATGTTGACGTGATTGAAGGGGAATTGTTTGTTTCAATTCCCTTTCAGATTGTTATTTGCTGGTGTATACAGATAACACTGTGTCGTCATTCATTTGTATCCGTTTGGACAGCTTGATAGTTGTCTTTAGTTTCTTTAATTTCTCATAATTGAAGATGACCCTGGCTCATATATTTACAGTCTCACCCCTAGTCTCAGTCATTTCTTCAAAGAACTGTCCTTTTTTAACATGACATTATTTTTGACTGTGCTGGGTCTTTATTGCTCCTTTGTCTAGTTGTAGTGAGCAGAGGCTACCTTCTAGTTGCTGTGCCATGGCTTCTCATTGCAGTGCTTTCTCTGTGTGCAGAACTTGGGCTCTGGAGCATGCAAACGTCAAGAGTTGTTCAAGGGCTTCATTGCCCCTGGGCGTGTGGAATCTTCTACACAGGAATTGAACCCGTGTTCCCTGCATCGGTAGGCAGCTTCTTTACCACCAGGCCATCGGAGATGTTTCCTGTTCCCTTTTATTAGAGAAGGATATTTAAAACATACATGTAGGAGCTCAATATGCTCAGCTGACAATACATGGAGATATATCTCCATGTATTCCAGCTCACCTTTGAACATATTCAGTTAAAGGTAATTTGTGATGATGTCTCCAACCTGATCCACCACGACATGGACATTGTAACGTTTCCTTTTGTTTATCTGGAACTTTGCCTTCCAATGGTAAGATACCTGGCTTCCACCGCTTGTCATACACAGAATTCAGTGCTTGTCCCACGTGGTTACTGAAAAAAAAAAAACTGTCAGATTGTCTTTCAAAGGGGGCTCTGCGTGCATCGCACCAGTATCTTGAGTATGTTTTTGTATGATAGTTTACTATCAGTATACCCTCAGTGGCCAGGTGTCTATTTCAGTCGTTACCAATTATGAATGGGCTTGTTTGCTCTAGTGTTCTTGGACAATTCGAGTACAGTTTCTTTGTCAGATGTGCATTTTTTAGGAAAAGAGTTTTATTGATTGTTGGCTGTGTTGCATCTTTGTGTGTGGGCTTTTCTCTAGTTTTGGTGAGCATGGGCCATAACGAGTGGTTTGCAGGCTTCTCACTGCAGTGTGTCCTCTTGTTGAGGGGCACAGGCTCACGGGCTTCAGTGGCTGCGGCATGTGAACTCGGCATCGTGGCTTCCAGGATCTAGAGCACAGGCTCGGCAGTTGTGGCACACGGGCTCCATAGGATGTGGCATCTTCCCATCCTAGGGATCGCACATGCATCTCCAGCACTGGCAGGTGGATTCTTGACTATGGAACCACCAGGGCATATTTGAGATTCTAGTTTTCCACACACGTATCTAGTGAAAGAGGCCAGGATCAAAGAGGCATGGCAGCTGGGAATCCTCAGCCACAGCTCTGGTGTGCTATCCAAAGCTCTGGGGCCTTTGGTGAGCAGCTCAGCTTCCCTGGGACTGTTTCCTCCCGTCAGAAATGCCCTGCTTTTGGACTGTAGCCCACCAAGCTCCTCTGTCCCTAGGATTTCTGAGACCAGAGTACTGCAGGTGGTGCCATTTCCTTCTCTGCTGCTGCTGCCACGTCGCTTCAGTCGTGCCTGACTCTGCGCGACCCCATAGACAGCAGCCTACCAGGCTCCTCTGTCCCTGGGATTCTCCAGGCAAGAACACTGGAGTGGGTTGCCATGTCCTCCTCCAGTACATGAAAGTGAAAAGTGAAAGTGAAGTCACTCAGTGAAGTCGTGTCCGACTCTTAGTGACCCCGGGGTTGCAGCCTACCAGGCTCCTCTGTCCGTGGGATTCTCCAGGCAATGGTACTGGAGCGGGCTGCCATTGCCTTGTCTGATTTCCTTCTCTGCAAGATAGCGTTTGGAAGCTCTTTTCTCCTGGATATTGCTTTTGATGAAGGAAGGGGGTTCCCTTCCAGGGCTTGAGAGTGAGTTCTTGTCTGACACTGGGCAATGAGTTGTCTGAGGAGAGGAGTGCTGTCCAAGCGAGAGGCTTCATTGGGAAGGGCTGCCGGGGTGGAGGGCAGGAGGGTGAGGGAAACGGAGAGAACCACTCTGTCACGTGGCTCGCACTCTCAGGTTTTATGGTCATCGGGTTCATTTCTGGTTTGTCTCTTGCCAGGCATTCTGAATTGGGATCCTTCTTGGGGCACACGCATCACTCAGCCGAGATGGATTCCAGCGAAGTGCATCCTGGGAGGTTGGTAGGACCTCTGAACTGGAGCCTCCATCTCCTGACCTCTCCAGAATTCTGGTTGGTGGTAGCTTGTTCGTTCCTTGTTCCTTCCCAGGACCTCCTGTTGTGAGATGACTCCTGCAAGTGTTTTCTTTTCTCTGTTGCCTGGCCAGGGTGGGTGGTCCGTGGTTCATTTAGCAGTTTCTTTTGGTTCTCTCGAGTAAGGTCCTCCACAGGGTAAATGTATGAAATGATAAAAGGCAATGTGTTAACTCATTTGTATTCATAATTGGGTAAGTTGGCTTGTTTTGTGTATGTTAGACCTGATCACCAGACCGAAGGTCATGTGAGAACGTTTGTAGTTTTCTAAAATTTCAATAGTTTTTAAAATGGAGTTACCTTGTTGCAAAGTTTGTGTGTATGTTCATATTTTTTTAAACAGTTATTTCTTTTTAGTTGATTGATCATTGCTTTACAATATTGGTTTGATTTGTCATACATCCACATGAATTGACCATAGGTGTACCTATGTCCTCTTGCTCTGGAATCTCCCTCCCACCTCGCACGCATTCCCACCTCTCTAGGTTACTACTGAGCCCCAGTTTGAGTTCCCTGAATCATACAGCAAATTCCCATTGGTTGTCTATTTACAAAGGTTGGTGTACCTGCATCCATGCTGCTCTCTCCATTCATCTCACCCTCTCCCTCTTGTTCCCCACCCTCGTCTGGAAGTCTGTTCTCTATGTCTGCACCTCCATTGCTGCTCTGTGAACAGACTCGTCAGTACCATCCTTCTAGATTCCATGTTTTTCTCTCTTTGACTGACTTCCCTCCCCTTTATTAGAACAAACTCACATGTGTTCCTTTTTATGGCTGCATTCCATACAGGCTCTGATTGTTCCTTAGCCATGTTTTGCGGAGGGTCATGGAGCTATTCTGCTCCATTTCAGTTTGGGCTTCCAGTCTGAGTGCTCGCAGCAGAGCTGCTTCTGGGTGAGCCCTCTGAGGTCTGTGAGCGCCGGGCTGCCCGCTCTTCTCCTGTGGCCCGCAGGGGGGGCGCCAAAGCCCCCTCTGACCCGCGGGCGCAGGACGCTTTGCCTTTAGGCTCTGCCCCGTGAGCAGCTGGCGGGAGCTTTGTCTCCTCAGGACCATCAGGGCTCAGGCTTCTGGATAACAGGGCTGCATCCAGGCTGAGAGAGCAGGGTTGCCTCAGTGCCCACCAGCAGGGAGGCGCTGCAAGAGCGAAAATGAGGACGGAGTAGACGTTTCCTGGTCCAGCTCTGACTACTCCGGGGAAAGAGCTCCGTGTGCAAAGCGGGTGGGTTTTCAGTTCGATTTGCGTTTAGATGATGTAGAGGATGAACACTGATGTTCTTCCGTGGTAGGTGGCCGTTTTCCTGTCACTGTTTCTTGAGAAGACTGTCCTTTCCTCTTTTGCTCGTTCCTGGTTTGATTTTCAGGAACTGACCATGTACATGTGGGTTCGTTTCTGGGCTCTCTATTCTCTCCTGGAGTCCATGTGTCTGTGTTCCTGCCAGTTCCTCACTGTGGTGGTCACTACAGCTCCGTGATGTAGTTTGAAGAGGGATAGGAAGATGCCTCCAGCTGTGTTCCTCTTTCTCAGAGTCTTTTTGGCCGTTTAAGGTCCTGGTCAACAGTAGCAGTCTAATATGAGGAATATTTTATTTCTGTGAAAAAATGCCATTGAATGTTATTTTGTGATTGCAGTCCGTGTATTTGTTGATGACTTTGGTTGGAATGGACCTTTTAATTCCTCATTGTTCAGCTGCATGGTGGCGTGGATATTTGTGTTTTCTTTGGTTTCTTTATCAGTGCTTTCTAGTTTTCTGACTA
>NW_017219035.1:0-11599 GCF_001704415.2 Capra hircus | reverse complement strand
GAGGAATCCTCCAGCTCTTCCAGACCGGACTCCACAACAAGGTCTTATGCCGGGGTCCAGCCCCGGTTGGATCCAGGGAATTCGAAGGGTGAACGGCGTTGGCGTGGAAAGACTTGTTTATTTATTAATGTAAGATTAGATTAGGAAACTATAGTGTAGTAAGAAGATTAAGTGGAGGAAGAGGCTGAATAGCTTGGTTTACGCGGAAGGCCAATAAAATTCCAGACAAGGAATTTGCACCACCTACGTTGGGCCACCGCGGCCCCGCTTGAATATCTAAGGTGCCTCGCCTTAAGCTCCCTTTCGTGCGGGTCTTAACAGCCGGGGCAAGTAAGTAGACCTGGCGAGCCTCCGCACTCCAGGTGGAGATTCAGCCTGAAGTTAAAGTAAAGAGCAGAGAGAAGGAAAGGTAGAGAAGAAGAAAGAGAGAGAAAGACACGGGGGGAGCCAGAGTCCCAAGAAACCAGGCTGAGAGACTAGTTCGAGAAGCTGGTCCGAGAAACTGGCCCCCGGCCCCTGGCCTCCTCCTTTATTGTTCAGAAGGCCTTTTATACTTTTGATAAAAACATGGAGATCAATGGATAACACAAAATTATGTAGCGTTCACAACCCAGATTCTTTCTGTATATCATTTTTGTATACAAAAGGTCTCAGGTGATTTACATTATCTTCTGGCCAAGAGGCTTGTTACCACTTTTTGGCTCTCTTCCTTAATGAATGTTAATTTTGTTTCCCCTGAAGTGTTTTTCTTTAATTCTGCATCTCCTTAAAGCATTAAAGTTACATCTCTATAGAACAAAGGTGCAGTGGGTTATAACAAAGAAGGTACTTAACTCAAAGATCTAATGTTGCTAATACCAGGTCTACTACTTGTTTTTCTATATACCAACTATATCTAAAAATAAAGGATATGAAAATTTGGCAGCAAGCATTGACCCAAAAAATGAAACTTTTAATCAGTCCTATTCTAAAGCTTTTGACTCCTCGGAAGCTCCTGCATTCCTAGGATGTTTTAAGCTTCCTGTGCCTCCTGCGGTCAGGAGGCCTCAAACAATCACAAGCGCAGCTGTACGAGTCCTACAGGCAGGCTAGAAAGCCATCAGAGGGTTTTTGGATTGAAACACTCTTTCAAATGCAGAAGACTAACGCCCTGAATTGACTTTTTCCAGAAAAGGTCAGAAGAGTGAAAAAGCAGAGCACAAAAACCGGCAGATTTTTGTTGGGGTACATGCTTAAAAATTTCCAGAGGGGTTCCTGAAGTCTGAGCACGCCTTGCTTATGTCAGCTTCCTTCCTCATAAACTTGTCACGGGCGGGCTTCCTCACACTGGCTCCCGGCAGGCTTAGGCCCCGGCATCGACGGGAGAGGAATCCCGAGAGGCCCCCGAGCAACTCGCATGGGGACTGGCCTTTCCTGAGGCCACCAGAGCGGGTCCCTGAGGTCCCCGTCATAAGTCGAGAGCACCTGCCGCTACTCGAGAAAATCCAGGAGGTTCTCCCCTCCAGGCGAGATGAGGCCCATTTCCGCTGAGGCGTCTCCGAGGCTAATCACACCTAACCTCTGGAACTTCCAAAGGGTCCTTCACACCCTTGCTGCAACTCAAGAAGTTCCCCGACATACCCGTCTCCACTCGAAAGGAATCACGAGAGTCCCGCCCTCATCCAGAGAAGCCCCGTTTCCGCCTCCCAGATCGAGAGGAGGGATCCTTTCCCTGCGTGGTCGGGAAAGAATTCCCGGCGTTCCCGTGGCATCTCAAGAAGAGGCGCTCTCCACAGGAAAGGCGAGAGGAACTCCAGGGTCGTGCCACCATTCCCAGAATCCCCCAGATGTCTCAGTTCATTCCAGGGAAACCTGTTTTCCCTGTACTGCCTCGACTTTCAAGCCGAGGATCGACTCACACCACGGTGGCACGTGGGACAGCCCTGCGGGAAAGCCTTGCGGGAAAGCCTCGTGGGAAAGCCTCGAGGGAAAGCCTCGTGGGAAAGCCACAGATCCCTTGATCCACGCGAAGGGGAGCATGACACTGCTGCTACAGCTCGGGAGGAAAGCGCACGTGCATGCCCCACTCGCGACGAAGACTGACTCCCCTGGGGAGACTTCAGAAGTACCCCAAGATCCATGTCAGCACTGGAGAGGAATCCTCAGCTTCCGGCACCGACTCCACACAAGGTCTTATGCCGGGGTCCAGCCCCGGTGGATCCAGGGAATTCGAACGGTGAACGGCGTTGGCGTGGAAAGACTTGTTTATTTATTAATGTAAGATTAGATTAGGAAACTATAGTGTAGTAAGAAGATTAAGTGGAGAAAGAGGGCTGAATAGCTTGGTTTACGCGGAAGGCCAATAAAATTCCAGACAAGGAATTTGCACCACCTACGTTGGGCCACCGGCGCCCGCTTGAATATCTAAGGGTGCCTCGCCTTAAGCTCCCTTTCGTGCGGGTCTTAACAGCCGGGGCAAGTAAGTAGACCTGGCGAGCCTCCGCACTCCAGGTGGAGATTCAGCCTGAAGTTAAAGTAAAGAGCAGAGAGAAGGAAAGGTAGAGAAGAAGAAAGAGAGAGAAAGACACGGGGGGAGCCAGAGTCCCAAGAAACCAGGCTGAGAGACTAGTTCGAGAAGCTGGTCCGAGAAACTGGCCCCCGGCCCCTGGCCTCCTCCTTTATTGTTCAGAAGGCCTTTTATACTTTTGATAAAACATGGAGATCAATGGATAACACAAAATTATGTAGCGTTCACAACCCAGATTCTTTCTGTATATCATTTTGTATACAAAAGGTCTCAGGTGATTTACATTATCTTCTGGCCAAGAGGCTTGTTACCACTTTTTGGCTCTCTTCCTTAATGAATGTTAATTTTGTTTCCCCTGAAGTGTTTTTCTTTAATCTGCATCTCCTTAAAGCATTAAAGTTACATCTCTATAGAACAAAGGTGCAGTGGGTTATAACAAAGAAGGTACTTAACTCAAAGATCTAATGTTGCTAATACCAGGTCTACTACTTGTTTTTCTATATACCAACTATATCTAAAAATAAAGGATATGAAAATTTGGCAGCAAGCATTGACCCAAAAAATGAAACTTTTAATCAGTCCTATTCTAAAGCTTTTGACTCCTCGGAAGCTCCTGCATTCCTAGGATGTTTTAAGCTTCCTGTGCCTCCTGCGGTCAGGAGGCCTCAAACAATCACAAGCGCAGCTGTACGAGTCCTACAGGCAGGCTAGAAAGCCATCAGAGGGTTTTTGGATTGAAACACTCTTTCAAATGCAGAAGACTAACGCCCTGAATTGACTTTTTCCAGAAAAGGTCAGAAGAGTGAAAAAGCAGAGCACAAAAACCGGCAGATTTTTGTTGGGGTACATGCTTAAAAATTTCCAGAGGGGTTCCTGAAGTCTGAGCACGCCTTGCTTATGTCAGCTTCCTTCCTCATAAACTTGTCACGGGCGGGCTTCCTCACACTGGCTCCCGGCAGGCTTAGGCCCCGGCATCGACGGGAGAGGAATCCCGAGAGGCCCCGAGCAACTCGCATGGGGACTGGCCTTTCCTGAGGCCACCAGAGCGGGTCCCTGAGGTCCCCGTCATAAGTCGAGAGCACCTGCCGCTACTCGAGAAAATCCAGGAGGTTCTCCCCTCCAGGCGAGATGAGGCCCATTTCCGCTGAGGCGTCTCGAGGCTAATCACACCTAACCTCTGGAACTTCCAAAGGGTCCTTCACACCCTTGCTGCAACTCAAGAAGTTCCCCGACATACCCGTCTCCACTCGAGAGGAAGCACGAGAGTCCCGCCCTCATCCAGAGGAGCCCCCGTTTCCGCCTCCTAGCTCGAGAGGAGGGATCCTTCCCATGCGTGGTCGGGAGAGAATTCCCAGGGTTTCCGTCGCATCTCAAGAGGAGGCGCTCTCCACAGGAAAGGCGAGAGGAACTCCAGGGTCGTGCCACCATTCCCAGAGTCCCCTCAGATGTCTCAGTCCATTCCAGGGAAACCTGTTTTCCCTGCACTGCCTCGACTTTCAAGCCGAGGATCGACTCACACCACGGTGGCACGTGGGACAGCCCTGTGGGAAAACCTCCTGGGCAAGCCTCGAGTGAAAGCCACAGATCCCTTGATCCACGTGAAGGGAAGCGTGACACTGCTGCTACAGCTCGAGAGGAAATCCCACGTGCATGCCCCCATTCGAGACGAGGACTGACTCCCCTGGGGAGACTCCAGAAGAACCCCAAATCCATGTCAGCACTGGAGAGGAATCCTCAGGTGCCGGCAGCGACTCCACAAAAGGACTTAGGCCCCGGCATCGACTGGAGAGGAATCCCGAGAGGCCCCCGAAAAACTCGCATGGGGACTGGCCTTTCCTGAGACCACCAGAGCCGGTCGCTGAGGTCCCCGTCGTAAGTCGAGAGCACCTGCCACAACTCGAGAAAATCCAGGAGGTTCTCCCCTCCAGGCCAGATGAGGCCCGTTTCCGCTGAGGCGTCTCGAGGCTAATCACACCTAACCTCTGGAACTTCCAAAGGGTCCTTCACACCCTTGCTGCAACTCAAGAAGTTCCCCGACATACCCGTCTCCACTCGAGAGGAATCACGAGAGTCCCACATTCATCCAGAGGAGCCCCGTTTCCGCCTCCTAGCCTGAGAGGAGGGATCCTTTCCCTGCGTGGTCTGGAAAGAATTCCCGGAGTTCCCGTCGCATCTCAAAAGGAGGCGCTCTCCACAGGAAATGCGAGAGGAACTCCTGGGTCGAGCCACATTCCCAGAATCCCCCAGATGTCTCAGTCCATTCCAGGGAAACCTGTTTTCCCTGCACTGCGTCGACTTTCAAGCCGAGGATTGACTCACACCACGGTGGCACGTGGGACAGCCCTGTGGGATAGCCTCGTGGGAAAGCCTCGTGGGAAAGCCTCGTGGGAAAGCCTCCTTGAAAAGCCACAGATCCCTTGATCCAGGCGAATGGAAGCGCGACACTGCTGCTACAGCTCGGGAGGAAAGCGCACGTGCATGCCCCCACTCGAGACGAGGACTGACTCCACTGGCGAGACTCCAGAAGTACCCCAAGATCCATGTCAGCACTGGAGAGGAATCCTCAGGTTCCGGCACCGACTCCACACAAGATCTTAGGCCCCGGCATCGACGAGAGAGGAATCCCGAGAGGCCCCCGAGCAACTCGCATGGGGACTGGCCTTTCCTGAGGCCACCAGAGTTGGTCCCTGAGGTCCCCGTCCTAAGTCGAGAGCACCTGCCGCAACTCGAGAAAATTCAGGAGGTTCTCCCCTCCAGGCGAGATGAGGCCCATTTCTGCTGAGGCGTCTCGAGGCTAATCACACCTAACCTCTGGAGCTTCCAAAGGGTCCTTCACACCCTTGCTGCAACTCAAGAAGTTCCCCGATATACCCGTCTCCACTCGAGAGGAAGCACGAGAGTTCTGCCCACATCCAGAGGAGGCCCGTTTCCGCCTCCTTGGTCAAGCGGAGGGATCCTTTCCCTGCGTGGTCGGGAAAGAATTCCCGGCGTTCCCGTCGCGTCTCAAGAGGAGGCACTCTCCACAGGAAACGCGAGAGGAACTCCAGTGTCGTGACACCAGTCCCAGAGTCCCCCAGATGTCTCAGTCCATTCCAGGGAAACCTGTTTTCCTTGCACTGCCTCGACTTTCAAGCCGAAGATCGACTCACACCACGGTGGCACGTGGGACAGCCCACTGGGAAAGCCTCGTGGGAAAGCCTCGTGGGAAAGCCTCGAGGGAAAGCCACAGATCCCTTGATCCACGAGAAGGGAAGCATGACAGTGCTGCTACAGCTCGAGACGAGGACTGACTCCCCTGGGGAGACTGCAGAAATACCCCAAGATCCATTGCAGCACTGGAGAGGAATCCTCAGGTTCCGGCACCGATTCCACACAAAGTCTTAGGCCCCGGCATCGACGGGAGAGGTTCCCGGAGAAGCCCCCGAGCAACTTACATGGGGACTGGCCTTTCATGAGGCCACCAGAGCGGGTCTCTGAGGTCCAAGTCGTAAGTCGAGAGCTCCTGCTGCAACTCGAGAAAATCCAGGAGGTTCTCCCCTCCAGGCGAGATGTGGCCCATATCCGATGAGGCATCTTGATGCTAATCAACAAGCGTCTGGAACTAACAAACGGGCCTTCAAACCCTAGCTGCAACTCAAGAAGTTCCCCGAAATACCCCTCTCCACTCGAGAGGAAGCACGAGATTCTTGCCCACATCCAGAGGAGCCCGTTTCAGCCTCATAGCTCGAGAGGAAGGATCCTTTCCCTGCGTTATCCGGAAAGAATTCCCGGCGTTCCCCTCGCATCTCAAGAGGAGGCGCAACCACAGGAATGGCGATAGGAACTCCAGGGTCTTGCCACCATTCCCAGAGTCCCCCAGATGTCTCAGGCCATTCCAGGGAAACCTGTTTCCCTTCACTGCCTCGACTTTCAAGCCGAGGATTGACTCACACCACGGTGGCACGTGGGACAGCCCTGTGGGAAAGCCTCGTGGGAAAGCCTCGTGTGAAAGCCTCAAGGGAAAGCCACATAATCCTTGATCCACCCGAAGGGAAGCGCGACAATGCTGCTACAGCTCGGGAGGAAATCGCACGTGCATGCCCCCACTCGAGACGAGGACTGACTCCCCTGGGGAGACTCCAGAAGTACCCCAAGATCCATGTCAGCACTGGAGAGGAATCCTCAGGTTCCGGCACCCACTCCACACGAGATCGTAGGCCCCGGCATCGACGGGAGAGGAATCCCGAGAGGCCCCGAGCAACTCGCATAGGGATTGGACTTTCCAAAGGCCACAAGAGCAGGTACCTGAGGTCCCCGTCGTAAGTCGAGAGCACCTATCGCAACTCGAGAAAATCCTGGAGGTTCTCCCTTCCAGGCGAGATGAGGCCCATTTCCACTGAGGCGTTTCGAGGTCAATCACACCTAACCTCTGGAACTTACAAAGGGTCCTTCACATCCTTACTGCAACTAAAAAAGTTCCCCGACATACCCGTCTCCACTCGAGAGGAAGCTCGAGAGTCCCGCCCACATCCAGAGGAGCCCCGTGTCCGCCTCCTAGCTCTAGAGGAGGGATCCTTTCCCTGCGTGTTCGGGAAAGAATTCCCGGCGTTCCGGTCGCATCTCAAGAGGAGGCTCTTTCGACAGGAAAGACGAGGGGAACTCCAGGGTCGTGACACCATTACCTGAGTCCCACAGATGTCTCAGTCCATTCCAGGGAAATGTGTTTTCCCTGCACTGCCTCGACTTTCAAGCCGAGCATCGACTCACACCACGGTGGCACGTGGGACAGCCCTATGGGAAAGCCCCGTGGGAAAGCCTCGTGGTAAAGTCTCGAGGGAAAGCCACAGATCCCTTGATCCACGCGAAGGGAAGCGAGACTCTGCTGCTACAGCTCTGGAGGAAAGCGCACGTGCATGCCCCCCACTCGGGACGAGGACTGACTCCCCTGGGGAGACTCCAGAAGTACCCCAAGATCCATGTCAGCACTGGACAGAAATCCTCAGGTTCCGGCACCGACTCCAAACAAGATCTTAGGCCCCCGGCATCGACGAGAGAGGAATCCCGAGAGGCCCCCGAGCAAGTCGCATGGGGACTGGCCTTTCCTGAGGCCACCAGAGTGACTCCCCAGGGGAGTGGGTCCCTAGCAGTGTCATGCTTCCCTTCGCGTGGATCAAGGAATCTGTGGCTTTCCCTCGAGGCTTTCCCACGAGGCTTTCCCAGTGGGCTGTCCCACGTGCCACCGTGGTGTGAGTCGATCCTAGGCTTGAAAGTCAAGGCAGTGCAAGGAAAACAGGTTTCCCTGGAATGGACTGAGACATCTGTGGAACTCTGGGAATGGTGGCACGACACTGGAGTTCCTCTCGCGTTTCCTGTGGAGAGTGCCCCGAGCAACTTGCCATGGGGACTGGCCTTTCATGAGGCCAACAGAGCGGGTCTCTGAGGTCCAAGTCGTAAGTCGAGAGCTCCTGCTGCAACTCGAGAAAATCCAGGAGGTTCTCCCCTCCAGGCGAGATGTGGCCCATATCCGATGAGGCGTCTCGAGGCTTATCAACAAGCGTCTGGAACTAACAAACGGGCCTTCAAACCCTAGCTGCAACTCAAGAAGTTCCCCGAAATACCCCTCTCCACTCGAGAGGAAGCACGGAGAGTCCCGCCCACATCCAGAGTAGCCCCGTTACTGCCTCCTAGCTCGAGAGGAGGGATCCTTTCACTGGAGTGGTCGGTCAAGTATTCCCGGAGTTCCCGACTCATCTCAAGAGGAGGCGCTATCCACAGGAAAGGCGAGAGGAACTCCAGATTCGTGCACCCATTCCCAGAGTCCCCCAGATGTCTCAGTCCATTCCAGGGAAACCTGTTTCCCTACACTGCCTCGACTTTCAGGACGAGGATCCACTCACACCACGGTGGCACTTGGCACAGCCCCTTAGGGAAATCCTCGAGGGGAAAGCCACAGATCCCTTGATCCATGCAAAGAGAAGCGTGACACTGCTGCTACAGCTTGGGAGGAAAGCGCACGTGCATGCCTCCACTCGAGATGAGGACTGACTCCCCTGGGGAGACTCCAGAAGTACCCCAAGATCTATTGTCAGCACTGGAGAGGAATCCTCAGGTTCCGGCACCGACTCCACACAAGGTCTTAGACCCCGGCATCGACGGGAGAGAAATCCGAGAGGCCCCCGAGCAACTCGCATGGGGACTGGCCTTACCTGAGGCCACCAGAGCGGGTCCCTTGAGGTCCCCGTCGTAAGTCGAGAGCACCTGCACCAACTCGAGAAAATGCAGGAGGTTCTCCCCTCCAGGGGAGATGAGGCCCATTTCCTCTGAGGAGTCCCCAGGCTAATTACACCTAACCTCTGGAACTTTTCAAAGGGTCCTTCACACCATTGCTGCAACTCAAGAAGTTCCCCGACGTACCCGTCTCCACTCGAGAGGAAGCACGAGGAGTCCCCGCCACATCCAGAGGAGCCCCGTTTCCGCCTCATAGCTCGAGAGGAGGGATCTTTCCCTGCGTGTGGTCGGGAAAGAATTCCCGGCGTTCCCGTCGCATCTCAATTGGAGGCGCTCTCCACAGGAAAGGAGAGAGGAACTCCAGGGTCGTGCACCATTCCCAGAGTCTTCCAGATGTCTCAGTCCATTCCAGGGAAACCTGTTTTCCTGCACTGCCTCGACTTTCAAGCCGAGGATCGACTCACACCTCGGTGGCACGTGGGACAGCCCTGTGGGAAAGCCTGGTGGGAAAGCCTCGTGGGAAAGTCTCGTGGGAAAGCCTCGAGGGAAAGCCACAGATGCTTTGATCCACGCGAATGGAAGCTTGACAGTGCTGCTACAGCTCGGGAGGAAAGTTCACGTGCATGCCCTTACTCGAGACGAGGACTGACTCCCCTGTGGAGACTCCAGAAGTACCCCAAGTTCCATGTCAGCACTGGAAAGAATCCTCAGGTTCCGGCACCGACTACACAAGGTCTTAGGCCCTGGCATCGACGGGAGAGGAATCCCGAGAGGCCCCCGAGCAACTCACATGGGGACTGTCCTTTCCTGAGGCCACCAGAGCGGATCCTTGAGGTCCCTGTCGTAGGATGAGAGCACCTGCAGCAACTTGAGAAAATACAGGAGGTTCTCCCTTCCAGGCGAGATGAGGCCCATTTCCGCTGAGGTGTCACAAGGCTAATCACTCCTAACCTCTGGAACTTCCAAAGGGTCCTTCACACCCTTGCTGCAACTCAAGAAGATCCCCAACAAACCCGTCTCCACTCGAGAGGAAGCACGAGAGTCCCGCCCACATTCAGAGGAGCCCCGTTTCCACGTCATAGCTCGAGAGGAGGGATCCTTTCCCTCCGAGGTCGGGGAAAGAATTCTCGGCATTCCCGTCGCATCTCAAGAGGGGACGCTTTACACAGGAAAGGCGTGAGGAACTCCAGGGTCGTTCCACCATTCCCAGAGTCCCCCAGATGTCTCAGGCCATTCCAGGGAAACCTGTTTTCCCTGCACTGCCTCGACTTTCAAGCGAGGATCGTCTCACACGACGGTGGCACGTGGGACAGCCCTGTGGGAAAGCCTCGTGGGAAAGTCTCATGGGAAAGCCTCGAGGGAAAGCCACAGATCCTTGATCCACGTGAAGGGGAGCGTGACACTGCTGCTACAGCTCGGGAGGAAAGCGCACGTGCATGCCCCACTCGAGACGAGGAATGACTCCCCTGAGGGAGACTCCAGAAGTACCCCAAGATCCATGTCAGCACTGGAGAGGAATCCTCAGGTTCCAGCACCGACTCCAAGCAAGGTCTTAGGCCCGGGCATCGACGGGAGAGGAATCCCGAGATGCCGCCGTGCAACTCGCATGGGGACTGGCCTTTCCTGAGGCCACCAGAGAGGGTCCCTGAGGTCCCCGTCGTAAGTCGAGAGCACCTGCAGCAACTCGAGAAAATCCAGGGAGGTTCTCCCTTCCAGGCGAGATGAGGCCAATTTCCCCTGAGGCGTCTCGAGGCTAATCACACCTAACCTATGGAACTTCCAAGGAGTCCTTCAAACCCTTGCTGCAACTCAAGAATTTCCCCGAAATACCCGTCTCCAGTCGAGAGGAAGCACGAGAGTCCCACCACATCCAGAGGAGCCTCGTTTCCGCCTCATGGCTCGAGAGGAGGGATCCTTTCACTGCGTGGTCGGGAAAGAATTCCCGGCATTCCCCTCGCATCTCAAGAGGAGGCGATCTCCACAGGGAAAGGCGAGAGGAACTCCAGGGTCGTGCCACCATTCCCAGAGTCCCCCAGATGTCTCAGTCCATTCCAGGGAAACCTGTTTTCCCTGCACTGCCTCGACTTTCAAGCCGAGGATCGACTCACACGACGGTGACACGTGGGTCAGCCCTGTGGGAAAGCCTCGTGGGAAAGCCTCGTGGAAAGCCTCGAGGGAAAGCCACAGATTCCTTGATCCACGCGAAGGGAAGCGTGACACTGCTGCTACAGCTCTGAAGGAAAGCGCAACTGCATGCCCCACACGAGACGAGGACTGACTCCCCTGGGGAGACTCCAGAAGTACCCAAGATCCATGTCAGCACTGGAGAGGAATCCTCAGGTTCAGGCACCGATTCCACACAAGGTCTTAGGCCCCGGCATCGACGGGAGAGGAATCCCGAGAGGCCCCCGAACAAATCGCAGGGGACTGGCCTTTCCTGAGGCCACCAGAGCAGGTCCCTAGGTCCCGCTAAGTCAAGAGCACCTGCCGCAACTCGAGAAAACACAGGAGGTTCTTCCCTCCAGGCGAGATGGGCCCATTTCCCTGAGGCGTCTCGAGGCTAATCACACCTAACCTCTGGAACTTCCAAAGGGTCCTTCACACCCTTGCTGCAACTCAAGAAGTTCCCCGACATACCCGTCTCCACTTAGAGAAGCACGAGAGTCGCCCACATCCAGACGAGCCCCGTTTCGCCTCCTAGCTCGAAAGGAGGGATCCTTTCCCTGCGTGGTCGGGAAAGAATTCCCAGCGTTCGTCGCATTCTCGAAGACGAGGCGCTCTCCACAGGAAAGGCGAGAGGAACTCCAGGGTCGTGCCACCATTCCCAGAGTCAACTAGATGTCTCCGTCCATTCCAGGTAAACCTGTTTTCCCTGCACGGCCTCGA